>NC_064303.1:71714957-71911600 GCF_023373825.1 Bactrocera dorsalis | reverse complement strand
TGTGTATATAGAAAAAGGCGCACGAATCTTAGCCAGAGTTCAAGTGAATCAAATACAGATGGACGTAAGAGCACAGCAGAGGAATTTGATGTAGGTTTCTTCAGAAATTGTGTCGTTGGAGGGAACTCTGAAGATATGTAAAGCAAAAATTGAAAACAACGCTGAATGAGAGAATTCGATATTGTACCCTACATCTTGATGTTTTGAAAGCTTTTCCGATTTTTCGATACGATCCATCCCTGGTATATAAGACAACATTTGTAAAATAATCTTTATTACTAGTAAACAGTTTTCAGATTTCATTCGATTTTGAACTGCGCTACAATCGTTTAAAGCCAAAGCCTAATTACTTCTTGGCGAAGTTATTTAAAATTCACAGGTGACGTTTTGAAAGATACTATTGGAAGCTGTTTAATACCAGGTGAGCATATTCACTTAGGAAATACATATGTATGTATTAAAAATTCTGATTTAAATTTTAAATTTTTAGAGTGGTTTATTGAAATCAAACCGTTTTTACATCTGCTACGACTACTACCTTCATTTACACTACGCTCAAAGGAAAATAAACAACAACGAGTAAATTTCGAATCAACCATCAATAAATTTATAAATTTTCAGAATGTAAGTATGTATGGAGTAACGTTTGCGATAAAACTATAACTGTTGTCCTGCTTTTATTCAAATATAAATTAAAAAGTAGCAATAATTTGTCCTATAAGAAAAATTAAAATAATTTAACTATCTTTATAATTTTAGATAAATACACCCATAGACGACTTCGAATTAAACAGCAAGCAGCCCACAATCGTAGCATCTGGAAAAAGTAAGGAGGAAATTGTTCAGTATTTTATTTTAATTGACGGTAAAGCTTTACATGTGCCTATAACATATACTTTGAGTGAGGTATATAATGAGAAGGTTTTTATGTATTAAATATGTAAATAGTTTTTGAACTGAATAAAAAATGAATTAAAAACGAGTTCCGTTTCATTCCAGCCTTTATGTGGGGGCAAATTTTGGGGAATAGTTAAGAGTTAAGAACAGTGTAAAATTTTTTAGCACTTTATTGAAGCTAAAAACTCAAAATTTAAGACTTAATAGAGTTAAAATTACACCTTTTAGTGTAATTCTTATTAACACTTTATTGGAGTTAAAATCACACTTTAAGGTGCTGTTTACAAATACTCCGCATTAGTGTCAAACTTGCTCCTTTTAGTGTTATTTATTTTGACTCCTTTTGGTGTTAAGTTTACACCTTTTTTAGTTTATATATACAGCAACACCGAAAAGTGCTGTTTTGACACCAAAACTTTTTTGTTGTGAACATGTTTCTATTATTATTGCTCAAAGTTGGGGTAACCACAATGCGTGACGGAAATTTTAAACTTTCGTAGGACATCTCCAGTGGCCAAAAATCTCAGCGTTACGGAAAGACGTTCATTTGGTAAGTAGAGTGCTCTTTAAAAAATTAATTAAAGTTAATGTGTGGAAGATTAACGAAGATGAAAATTTCATTAAAACTAACTGTTTAGAATTAGATAAATAAGTTTATATGCGAATTTAGTAGCAGAGATCATCACCGCTACTCTTAGCATTTAATTGTGTACAACACAACAACATTGTTTAAACTAGATGTATGCTTGCTATAAGTCTGAGCGCTGGCAATCGCCAAACCGATTTTGTCAATTTGAGTGACTTTGATAACGCACTCTTATCATACTTGCATAGGCAAGCATACATATGTACCTACATTAATGTAAAATTTACATTTACATTGTAAATGCATAGAATTAGAACATGTACCACTATCTCAGCTGATCTTTATACCGTAGCCATCGTACTTAAGGTAAAAGAAAAGCTGTAGGTTAATCAACTTGTTAGAGCTGTTAATTTCGGTCAGTCGAAATTGAATGTCGCGGTAACCGCAAACGCAAGCAAACAAACAGTCTTAAATAATATATAAAATAATTAAATTCCTTGTTTTTCTTTCGGAACATTTAAACGGGCAATAAAAAAAGCTTATTGTCCTCCAAACACTAACATTTAAAAAAAAATATTGATGAAAACTAATTATATTGTGTTTAATGGTTTAGTGAATTGAAATTTAAATAAGTTAAATGAATTGTAAAATAAAAAATTGTGGACGTTAAACAAAAACAATCTTTGTTATCTTAGGATATTTTCTACGAAAAATAACTCTTTATTCAATCATTCAATAAAAAGAACCAATAGATTGCTTTGAGAAAAAATTGTGACAGTGTTGTTATTATCTTTTGTGTAAACGACGCTTTAATGAGCAATAAAGATAATTTAGAGGATGTGATTGATAAAATTAGTATATTACAAACTTCTAGACGAAATATAATGGACGCTAATCAATTAACGGCCTTAATACAGGGTGCCATGATTTGCGCTCTGCAACAACAACAACAGGCTTTTGACCTTAAATTGCAACGATTGACGGAGCAAATGACCACTCTGATCACTGGGAAAACTCCACAAACATTCGAACCAATAAAAATATTACCCCACGTAAAGTGGGAGGAGCCCTATGATCTGGTAAAATCATTACCAGAATTTGATGGGCAAATAAGTTCCTATGTGTCCTGGCGGCAGGCTGCCCATACGGGATATGAAGTATTTAAAACTTACCAAGGCAGCTCGAGACATTTTCAAGCAGTTGGAATAATTAGAAATAAAATAAAAGGTTCTGTTTAGGCAATTTTAGCATTATTTAATACAGTTTTAAATTTCAATGAGATAATAGCGAGATTAGACATTACATATGCAGACAAACGTCCAATATGTATATAATTGTACAAGAACTTTCCACTTCAAAACAAGGTAACCTTTCAGTGATACAATACTTCGATGAGGTTGAGAAGAAATTGACTCTTCTCACGAATAAAACTATAATGGCACATGAAGGTGAAATAGCTAATTCAATTTGCGGAACGTGTAGGACAGATGGTTAACGAATTTTTATATCAGGCCTTAAAAGACCATTATGCAATTTCAATCCGAAATCGCATAGATAAGATACAAACCACTGACCTCTCACATTATAATAAGGGTCGTCATATATTAAGTATACGACTGGCGATAAGGTCTTAGTAAAGGGTAACTGAAATCTAGGCATTAAACTTACCACACTTTATACAGACTTTATACTGTTCTTATAAAGGGTAGGGTTCTTAATGACAACTCTAATCACTCTTTGAATGCAGATTTATCCCAATAGTACTCTTTTTGTCCATAACTTTATCGAAAAAACTCACGGACTACACGAACAGTAACTATATTTCCATCCTACATGGCGACACAGTTGTTTGGGAGCATTACGGCTACTTGAGTCACTACACCAACTTGATGATGTATTCAATAATGAGCTATGAGACTAGAAACTTAACAAAACTTTTTGCCTGATCTCATGTAAGGAAAATACTATATTCTAATATGTATATCGAAACACAACGAAACAATATTGCGAACAGTGAACGTTCACCACTGTCAAACACGAAGCTTAAACTTTTTAGGCACGACACTTAAAATCATCGCCGGCACCCCAGACTTTGATGACTACCAGAGACTACAGATGTTACAGGATATGCTCGTTGATAATCCATGTCAAATTTCGTGAAGATACCATGTCAAATGAAAAAATTTTCCATACAAGCCCTTGAATCTGATGGTTCGGTTTGTATGGCAGCTTTATGCTACAATGAGCCGATCTGAACAGTTTCCTCCGATATTACATTATTTCTATGAACAATAACTGTCACCAAATTTCGTGAAGATATATCGTCAAATGAAGAAGTTTCCCATGTAAGCATTCGATTCCGATCATCCAGTTTGTATGGCAGCTATATGCTATAGTTAACCGATCTGAACAATTTCTTCAGAGATTACATTGCTGCCTTAGAAAATAATCTATACCAAATTTTGTGAATATAGCTTGTGAAATGTGAAAGTTTTCCATACAAGAACTTGATTCCGATCGTTCAGTTTGTATTGCAGCTATATGTTATAGTAGTCCGATATCGGCAATTCCGACAGCAGAATCTTGAAGTAAAAATGACGTTTGCAAATTTTCAAAACGGTATCTTAATAACTGAGGAACTAGTTCGTATATATACAGACGGATGGACAGACAGACAGCCGGATATGGTTAAATCAACTCAGCTTAACATACTGACCATTTATTTATATACTTTAGAGGGTCTCCGACGCTTCCTTCTGGGTGTTACCAACTTCAATACAAACTTACTCGTAATATACCCTGTTCAGGGTATACAAATAGATACACATCACTTATAAGAAATAATATTAGCAAGAAATAGAATAATAACTCTCGAATTACAAGCTGTCAAGATTTTTTTAACATTAGCCAAACATAATTTAATTAGCCCTGTACTACTAGATAATAATGATTTAAATACACTTATCGACGAGCACTTTACCAACGTAACTACCCAGAGGGATATGGTAGATATTGGTAAGCGAGCAAGGTAAACGATGCAGCATGATTGTATCGCTTACTCCGACCGATGAAAACTAAGGCTGGGCCCACACCGGATTAGTCAAAAACGTCTTTGACTAATAAAACACAAAAACATCATCTGCTCTAACCCACACCAAGCGAAGCACAATGCGACATTTTGTCTTTTTGTCTCGCTTGGTGTGCATTGAAATAAAACGAAAAACAAGAAAAAACGTTAACTTCGGTTGCACCGAAGCTAAATACCCTTCACAGGTGCATTTCTGATAGTAACTATCTGTTCAGTTTGTATGGCAGCTATATGCTATAGTAATTCGATCTGAACAATTTCTTCGGAAATTACATAGTTGCCTTAGAAAATAATCTGTACCAAATTTCGTGAATATATCTTGTCTAATGTGAAAGTTTCCCATACAAGAACTTGATTCCGATCGTTCAGTTTGTATGACAGCTATATGCTATAGTTAACCGATCTGAACAATTTCTTCGGAGATTATATTGTTACCTTAAGCAGTAATCCATGCCAAATTTCGTGAAGATAGCACGTCAAATGCGAAAGTTTTCCATACAAGTCCTTGACTCCGATCGCTCAGTTTGTATGGTAGCTATATGCTATAGTAAACCGATCTAAACAATTTCTTCGGCGATTACATAGTTGCCTAAGAAAATAATCTATACCAATTTTCGTGAATATATCTTGTCAAATGTGAAAGTTTTCCATACAAGAACTTGATTCCGATCGTTCAGTTTGTATGACAGCTATATGCTATAGTTAACCGATCTGAACAATTTCTTCGGAGATTATATTGTTACCTTAAGCAGTAATCCATGCCAAATTTCGTGAAGATAGCACGTCAAATGCGAAAGTTTTCCATACAAGAACTTGATTCCGATCGTTCAGTTTATACGGCAGCTATATGTCATAGTGGTCCGATATCGGCAGTTCCGACAAATGAGCAGCTTCTTGAAGAGAAAATGACGTTTACAAAATTTTAAAAGGATATCTTAAAAACTGAGGGACTAGTTCGTATATATACAGACAGACAGACGGACGGACGGACAGACAGACGCACATGGCTAAATCGACTCAGCTCAACATACTGATCATTTATATATATACTTTATAGGGTCTCCGACGATTCCTTCTGGGTGTTACAAACATCGTGACAAACTTAATATACCCTGTTCAGGGTATAAAGAAGAAAAGAAATCAGTTCTTGCAAAGATTCGAATTTTTCATACAGAAATTCTGTTGTCGCCTAATAAAGTAGACTCTATTATATTAGCTGCTTGTGCTTTACATAATATGATTCGGGAACAAGAACATTTGCTTCATGAAATATATAATGAACTCGATGCTATGGAATATATAGTCCAAGAGGCTACAAATGAAAATATTGAAAACTCAAGGCCATCAAATGGTGAGCGTTACATACACACGTGACCAGTTTCTATCATATTTTAACTCTACCTCTGGATCAGTTTCTTGGCAAAATAAGTACGCTATCTAATTTTGCTTAGTTTTGTACTGTATATCTACAATTGATTTTTACTAGTTTTACTATTTTTAAATACTTATCAACATTACGTATGTATGTACAAATGGTATAAATACTAAAATAAACTAAACTTACCGTCACTATTCATTTATGTAAGTTATCGCAAGAAACGACACACCCTAATTCCCGTCGTAATAAGAGCCTACCACTCTGCACATGTCGCTAAGTCAGCACATTTTGCGTGAGAACATTGGCCAGACATCTAAGTAAACAAACACCATGCACGAGGCGCAAGGTCAGCAAAACGTCAGCAGAGGAGCTACAACGCGATGCGGGTTGGTGGCTTGAGCTAAGTTAGGAATAATTTAAAGGGCACTTTATACTTGACAACTAAGCCGTGATGACGGCAAATAAAATAACTTCAAATTGAATAATACATTTGAATAATTGGCGCCCAACGTGGGGCTCGCGAGTGAAAAGTTTAATAGAAAAATATAAAGTTCTTAACTCGACTCGTGTAACTACGACAGTTGGCTCACTTAAAATCGACAACAATCAACTACTTGGACTCAGCGTGGACTTAAAGAAGAGACAACCTTTGGCCCGATCAATTAACCGGAAGAACCTGAACCTAATTTTAATTTATTCAAATCCAATGGAAGGGTAAGTGAGATGCTCGTTTCCTGGAATAAATATAGCAATAATTGTGAATAAAATAAAGGAAAGTGACAGAACAAAAATTAATGAGTGAAGGTCTGGAAGACCTTTTTAGAAATTTAAAGTTAGGAAGTCAGAAAGCAAATATGAACACGGAACAAATAACCGAGTTAATTAAGGCGGAAGTTAGAAGTGCTTTGGCAGCACAAAGGTTGGAGTTCGATAGGAAGTTAGGAGCAATCCAAAACCAGGTGACAGGCAGCAGGCCAAAGGTAGAAAAATATCTAAAGGTATCTGTAAATCCACTAGTGACATGTGACATAACGCTTGATGCTATCAAATCACTTCCAGAATTTCATGGTCACATAGGCACATATGTGTCATGGCGCGAGGCGGCGCATAACGCTTATGAACTGTTCAAAAGGTACGATGGCAGTGAACGACACTACCAAGCAGTTACCATTTTGAGGAACAAAATAAGAGGGGCTGCCGATGCGGTCCTCTCATCGTTTAGTACTGTGCTGAACTTTAATGCCATTATAGCACGTTTAGACTTTACGTACGCGGACAAACGTCCCGTATATCTTATAGAGCAGGAATTATCTACCTTAAGACAGGGTTCTAGGTCCTGTCTGGAATTCTACGATGAGGTAGAAAAGAAGCTAACGTTACTAGCTAATAAGACTATAATGTCTTACGAGAGTAGCGTGGCAGAAATTATAAACGAGAAATATAGGGCAGATGCCCTAAGAGTTTTCATTTCCGGCTTAAGGAAGCCCTTATGTGACATTCTTTTCGCCTCACGGCCGTCTGACCTTCCGTCTGCTCTTGCTTTAGCACAGGAGGTAGACTCAAACCATGAGCGGTATGCGTTCGCGGCCAATTTTGCTGCCAGGAACGTCGAGGGCAACCACATTAAAAAAAATAATAATATAATTTCAAGCCAGAACAACCATAGGACAAACACTTATGATCCACCCTCAGCTCATAAGAGCCCACACTAATATAGTAATAGGCAGTACAAACCCGGACATGCACCTCATTTTACGGAAAATCAAAGGGTAAATAACGGACGTGACAACGACAGACTAGTCAGAGCGGAACCAATGGACGTTGATCCATCCTTATCGAAATTTAAACACCAATCGTTTGACAGAGACCGAGGTGCCTATCAAGGAAACAGTAATAGAATGCAACAGGGCTATCAACAAAAACGTCCAGCAAATTCTGGACGTTACACAGGACCAAAGATCCAACGTGTTAATCATCTGGAGGAGGAAGTTGAGCTACAGAGTGAATCATTGTACGGTGCAGAAGCCGAACAAGCGGCGGATGACGTAAGTTTAGATCAACTTAATTTTTTAGGGGAAGGTCCCTCCTACCCTGGATTTCAAAGTTCCTAGGAGGGAAAGAAGTGAAACTCCTTATCGATACTGGTGCGTCGAGGAGTTATATGAAACCAACACCGGCTTTAAGGACACAACATTTCAGGGACACATTCTCTGTAAAATCTATTCACGGGGTTACTTCTATCATGGAAAAATGCTACATGAAAAATTTGGCGTAGTGGCAGAATTTTTCATCTTACCGGACTTAACATCATTTGATGGCGTGATTGGGCTCGACATACTAAACAGGGTCCATGCGAACATTGACCTTAAATCGAATACAATAAATCATGATTTTGGTGAGGAGGAAATCTTCTTCATTTCCAGTCATGACGTAAGCCATCTTAGGCTTCAAACAAATCTAGTACCAACAGACGTTAGGGAAGATTTTTCTAGAATGATCAAAAGGATGAATAGGGTTTTTGCTGACCCCAATGAGGCACTACCGTACAATACAAAGGTGATAGCAACAATTCGCACGGAGGACGAAACACCAGTTTACTCAAGATTATACCCGTACCCACTGAGTGTAGCGGATTTCGTGGACAAAGAAATCAAGGATTTGTTAGCAAATGGAGTTATCCGGCCATCAAGATCACCCTTTAACAACCCTATATGGGTGGTAAAGAAAAAGGGGGTAGACGAAAACGGACAGGCGAAGCAGAGATTAGTTATAGATTTTCGGAAACTCAATGAAAAAACTATCGGTGATAAACACCCAATTCCCGACATAACAGGAATTCTTTCCAATTTGGGTGGTAGTAAATACTTCACCACTTTGGACTTAAAATCTGGTTTCCATCAGATTAAACTATTGGAGCGTGATAGGGAAAAAACAGCTTTCTCTGTCAAGAATGGCAAGTATGAATTTTGCCGGTTACCTTTTGGATTAAAAAACGCGCCGAGCATCTTTCAACGCGCCATAGACGACGTATTAAGAGAGCATATTGGGAAAAGCTGTTTTGTCTATGTAGACGATGTTATTATTTTTTTCGGAAAACAAACAGCAGCATCTGAAAGATATAGAATCAATTTTAAATGAATTATTTAGGGCCAACATGAGAGTGTCAGTTGAAAAATCCAAATTTTTTAGGACTGAGGTCGAATACCTGGGGTTCTTAGTTACACAAGGAGGAATAAAAACGTGTCCAGACAAAGTCGACACAATACGAAGTTTCCCTGAGCCCACCACTCTAAGGGGACTCAGATCATTCCTAGGTCTAGCGGGTTATTATAGATGTTTTATAAGGGATTTCGCTAGAATATCAAAACCATTGTCGAGCATCATGAGAGGCGAATACGGTCGAGTTACTGCGTCCCAATAAAAAAAAATCAGAATTGATTTGACGGACGAACAGAAAAAGACCTTCGAAACAATTAAAGAAATTTTAGCGTCAGAGGATGTAACCCTGACGTATCCAGATTTTAACAAACAATTCGACCTAACTACTGACGCGTCGGCTCATGCTATAGGCGCCGTCCTCTCTCAGGAGGGCAAACCGATTACCATGATTTCTCGCACTCTGTCCGGGAGCGAGGAGCATTACGCTACCAATGAAAGGGAATTGTTAGCTATTGTATGGGCATTGAAAGCTCTTAGAAACTACCTGTACGGCGTAACAAAACTTAATGTTTATACTGACCACCAGCCGCTGACCTTTGCGGTTTCGGATAGGAATCCTAATTCGAAAATTAAAAGATGGAAAGCCTTCATAGACGAATGCAACGCAAAGCTAATCTACAAACCAGGAAAGGAAAATGTGGTGGCAGACGCTCTATCTAGGCAACATATAAATGCTTTAGATAACACGAGCATCGAGACAATTCATAGCGAGGAATCATCAACCCATACAATTGAAAGATCGGAAAAACCGGTAAATTGCTTCCGCAACCAGATTATTGTGGAGGTAGGTACAGAACCTCAAAGAAAAACTTTTATAATTTTTGGAAAAAAGACAAGGCATATCATTTCTTACCGAGAAAAAAAGGATTTATTAGAACTTTTACAGGAGGCCGTAAACACAACAGCAGTAAACGCAATACACTGCGATCTGCATGCACTTGCACAGTTTCAGCACGAACTGGTCGAAATGTTTCCAACAGTTAAATTCAGACATACGGAGAAATTCGTTAACGACATTTCGAATCCGAATGAGCAGCAGGAAATTATCGCTGCAGAACATAACAGAGCGCATCGAGCAGCGCAGGAGAACACAAAACAAATTCTAGAGGATTACTTCTTTCCAAAAATGGAGAAAAAAGTTAAACAATTTGTGGGAAATTGTCGAACTTGCTCGCGGGCGAAGTATGATCGGCACCCAAAGAAGCAGCTTATTGCTCAAACGCCCATACCAACATATTGTGGAGAAATTCTTCACATTGACATATTTTCTACCGGGTCCAAGTTCTTCTTGACGTGCATCGACAAGTTTTCAAAATTTGCGATAGTACAGTCGTTGAAATCAAGAACGATAGTAGATGTCAAACCACAGCTCCTTCAGTTACTCAACATGTTTTTTCGGTACTCGAATAGTTTATTGCGACAATGAGAAGTCGCTGAATTCACACAGCATCAAAGCTACATTAAAGAATCACTTCAATATCGACATTGCGAATGCTCCACCACTACATAGTACATCAAATGGTCAGGTGGAGCGATTTCATAGCACACTAATGGAAATAGCACGATGCCTTAAACTTGACAAAAATCTTGATGATGTTGAGGAAATTGTCCTTTTAGCTACGATTGAGTATAACAGGTCCATTCACACAGTAACGGGGATGAAGCCCCTTACCGTATTTCGTTCAATTAAAGATGACAACCAAATACCATGCCGCTTAAGAAACGCACAGGAAAGAGAACTAACAACTCATAATAAGAACAGGCAGGATAGGGAGTTCCCTGTTGGAGAAAAAGTACTTGTTAAAAATAACAGGAGACTAGGCAATAAGCTTACGCCTCTTTATACTGAGGAAGAGGTGGAAAAAGACATGGGTACAACAGTTTTAATAAAAGGGAGAAGGGTCCATAAGGACAACCTTCGTTAAACTTAATCTAGAACCTAGGCGTTTCTAATGATAAACAATTAACAAAAAATTTCATATATGTTTTTAGGATTTTCATAATTTTGGCCATATCAATATCGGTAACGACAGGAAGGTTAATCGACTATACCAATGCAAGGTATATTCCGGTGGTCGGTGAGGACCTTGTAATTTGGGAAAATTCAGGACACATCAAGCATGTTACCAACTTGACACTTTACGAATTACTGAGAGACGAGACAATTAATGCCACAGACCACTTTCCTCAGTCACATATGAGGAAGTTACTAGACGCGGACATAAACCAGATAAGTCGACTGATACAAATGATAAACGCTCACCACAGACAGGCGAGAAGCCTGAATGCCCTAGGGACAGTCCTGAAATACATTGCTGGAACTCCTGACCATGACGACTTCAATAGATTAATGAGCACAGAAGAACAGCTAATTAACTCGCAGGACAGACAGTTTACCATAAACACTCAAGTACAGAAAGAAATCAATAACCTTACCATTACAGTAAATAAAATCCTGAAATTAACAAAAGAAAGAGAAATAAACACCGGTCACCTTTATGACATACTACTGGCTAGAAACAGAGCAATTATTACAGAATTAAATAACATTATAACAGCTGTCACTTTCGCCAAAATTGGGGTCTTAAGTCCCATTCTCTTAGACAGTAACGAAATAAATTTCATAACAGGAGACGAGCACTTCACTGACCTTACCGTGGCCGATGTTATGGCAGTAGCTAGAATTAAGATATTACAGTATAATAACATAATTTACTTTTTAATAAGATATCCGATTCCTATGATTAGATGTAAGAAAATTACTATTTTACCGGTAGCTCATGGCCACCAAATCCTGCACCTAGAAGAATCCATCTTAGCCAAGTGTTATAACCATACCGTAGCCGTAAAGAACTGCAGCGACACAACACCAACGTTTTGCTTACCATCTCCAACTACATCATGCGCTCTGCAACTACTGACTCGCAACACCGCTAATTGCAGTACAACATTTAACAACCTCACACCAATTTCACCGATAAGTGACGGCCTTGTTGTCATCAATGACCAATTGGCTGTCATCGAGGAAAATAATGAGGTCCCTATTACGGTCAACGGAACATACCTCGTGGTCTTCAAAAACAACGTAAAGATTAATGGTACGACTTTTTATAACGAAAATTCTACATTGCCTCTAAAACCTGAAACTCCATGGGCTTCTACAATCAACTTGACGCAGCACACAGAAATATTAAGCGCTTCTTACCTTCACCATGTGAATCTAGAGAATGTTCAAAGGATCAATCACCTGCAGCGATCAATCCATTATGGCCACGTTACAGGTTTCTCAGCCATTGGTGTCTTATTAATCATGGCATTCACTGTTTACGTCCTTCTCAGGATAAGGAGGACCAAGAGAGAGATTATCATAGCCAGGTCCGTTGAAACTGCAATTAAAACCGCTTCTTTGAGGACCGAGGACGTTCCCCATTTAGAAGGGGAGGAGTTATCGCAAGAAACGACACACCCTAATTCCCGTCGTAATAAGAGCCTACCACTCTGCACATGTCGCTAAGTCAGCACATTTTGCGTGAGAACATTGGCCAGACATCTAAGTAAACAAACACCATGCACGAGGCGCAAGGTCAGCAAAACGTCAGCAGAGGAGCTACAACGCGATGCGGGTTGGTGGCTTGAGCTAAGTTAGGAATAATTTAAAGGGCACTTTATACTTGACAACTAAGCCGTGATGACGGCAAATAAAATAACTTCAAATTGAATAATACATTTGAATAATTTGTAGCTATTTCGTCCCATAGTTTCTCTGTTATTAACTTATTTGTGTGATTTTTATTTTTATAATTATATTTACATATATTGGGCTTCTTGCTTCGATCAAAAACACCAATTTCTCCGCGTCAAGGTTCACAAAGAATTTGTATGCGTAATTTTGACTATGAAAACCAACGGTTCAACAATAAGCAACGAAACGTATTTTTCTGTCGTGTCTTGTTCCATTCCATTCGGTTCCATTCGGTGTGGGTTGCGTCGTAGCTCAGCATGTGTTGATCGGCAACAAAGACGGTTTTGTCGCATTTAGTGTGCGTTGGCGTATGCAAATACATAAGAAGTTCGACAAAAGCTCTTCAAACAAGTCAAAGCACGAACATGCGTTTTCGCTTCGTTTTGTTCGGTGTGGGTTGTCACATATGAAGCTATGGCAGTTGCGTATGAGACAAGAAAAACTGTTTCGACTAACCCGGTGAAACCTGTTCAGCCTAACACGGCGATGTCCTACGAAAAGTAACAGATCACCTCTTTCGGTTACCATAGCGACATAGAATTCTTCGATGGCGCAGGTAACGAAGAATTCTACGATGCCAAAAGAAGAAGTCTTCGATGCCACAGTTAACGAATAATTCTTCTATGCCAAGGTCAATAGTATGTAGAATAGAAAAATTTGCATATTAATTTTGCTTTATTTATGAAAGTGCATGTATATATTTCGTTATGGAAATAAGTATTTATGTATAAAAAGGAATGGTTTTCTTTTAAGCTTTTAAAAAAAGGGCCTCTGGCGAGTCTAATGCTTTTTTGAATTTGTTGAGCATACTCAACAACCAATTCGGTGAAGCATTCTACTTTAACACATTCTACAAAAAAATTTGACACTGTATGTTATTATAAATTTCCATCAATAATAAAAACACGAAAAACTCACCAAATAGTAACGCCTTAAAGTACTTCACTTTCTTCATTTTAACTAGTCTTCTCATATGCCTTTTCGAGAATATTCTTTTATTTCTCTATTCAAAGTTTAAACACAAAATTAAATAAAGTTCTTAATTAAAATAGCAGCTCACCTAAACAAATGCTTTTTTTATATTTTAAATAATCAGATAATATTATTCTTTTCTTTCAGATATTATGATTTCTAATAAATAATCTTTCTTTCAGAGTCAATTCTATTTGTATTTAATATTGTTTAAATGTATATATACCCACTAGATGTCATTTTCACTAATTCATTCACTCCACTTTATCAACAAAGAATACAAGTGTACTTTATATTATATTTAAACTGATTTTAATTGAACTGGTATTATACAAATCTGTTTACTATTAAATATATATATAATATAAATGTATAATATATGTAAATAAAAGCACTTGATGATCAACGAGACGGTGTCCGTATAAACCGGTGAGAGATGATCTTTAGGCGCATGTGGCCCGGTTATTGCTAATGTATAGATGATGTGATGTAGCGCTCTGGATTGTTGAAGATTCGAATTAACGCCCACAGCATAGGTGAAGTGTTTGACTGTAGAATAGCGTGAGGTGTTATCGCGGCGCAGTGTATCGAACGAATTGCTTAGGAAGAATTGAAAAATACCATCCCGATGTCCATTTTGTTGAGTGGGTACAGGTGTGGTGAGTTGGGTTGGTGTGGTGTGGTGATGTACGTGTATGGTGCCATCGGATGTAGTGTATTAAGCTGTCTTGCTATTGTGCACCAGTTTTCCGCAAGTAGAGTGGAGTATACATGCGGGGAGCTGCTTAAGTCATTTAAACAAATAAATTTTGTTGTTTTTGATGTGAAAATGTGAAGAAAATATACACATACACTAGCAAACCCGGCGAACTCCGTTTCGCCACCAGATGGCTTCGTTTTATGTAACATTTCGTTTGGTGATTAAAAGATGAAGAAACAATTTTTTTGTTTTATATTTGAAAAGGAAAAGTTATATTTCATTTCACAACAGTAATGAATTTATTTCGATTACAAAAATGAAGTGTTGTTTAGTTGAACTTCTCTAAGTAAATGAATGTGAATCCAAAGTAAATACTGAATCGAAGCGTTATATGTACGTGTCCGCAAATTATCCGTTTCATTGAAGTGCTCTTTGGTTAACCACATTTTGTTTTTTGGTCTGACGTTAACATAAACAAAGCGGATGGTTTCCCAACTCGTGAACACGCAACGTATAACTGCCCATGTGAAAAACAATGATTTTCTAAATTTATCCCGCCAACACTAAGCGATTGGCCTTGCGACTTGTTAATTGTCATTGCGAACGCAAGGCGGTCTGAAAATTGCAATTGTTTGAAGTCAAACGGAAGATCAGTCGAAATCATTGGTATTCGAGGAATATATACATTTTCACCTGCGTACTTTCCGTTAATAATGTCATAAGTCTTTTTACCGAAAGTCGAGTAGTAGTAGCAAAGTGGTGATGAATTCAAATTACGCAATGTCATAATAACTGTACCAACTTTGAGTTGCAAGTTATGTGGTGGAAATCCTGGTAACTCCAGAAAGTTCAAAAACTCCGTTGGATAATTTACTATATCATCGGGATTTGTTATGGAATCAACAGATTTGTATGTCACCAAATCGCCAGCAAATTTTGATTGAATGGTGAAATTCAATGCGTGTACATCATTATTCTTTGCGGCAAGAATTGCTCGTTGACTTAACCAAGCATAATTCTGATAATTTTCGCTAATGTTTGGGAAACATTTTCAATAAGAGCTAACTGAGAGTCTACAAATCGGTAAAAGTCGTTGGTAAGAGTAATTAATCCAGATGCCGCATCAACTGGGACTTTTCCATTTCCAACAGCTAACAATTGTTTGGAAAATTGTGCAGCACTTTGATCATTTTGAAGTTGAACTCTCATATTAGTGGTTAGCGATAATGTTTGTACGTTATTCCATAAAGGTGGTGCCTTCAGGCAAGCATTCAATTCATCTGCAGGCGTTCCACGGGGAACTACTGGTACCGGCTGCCTGAAATCGCCTGCCAACAATATCCGAAGATCCTTCAGTGTGAAGTTAAGTGCTTCAAGTGATTTTTTATGTGCCATTGTGCACTCATCCGAAACAATGAGCTTGCATTGCATAAACAGTTTTCCCATTGCACTGGATCGGGAAATATTGCATGTTGAAGTATCAATTGTGTTTAAATTGAGTGGCAGCTTAAGCGCAGAATGTGCAGTACGACCGCCATCTAGAAGAGTCGCCGCAAATCCAGATGATGCTAACGCCAAAGCGTTAATCGTCTTGATCGAATAGTGGCCAAAATCAATGAAATGACAAATGTTTTCCCTGTTCTTCCAGGTGCGTCCAGGAAGAAGAGACCATCGGTATTATTGTCCACCGCTTGCATTAATGTCTCGTATATGTACTTGTTTTTGCTATTCATTCAGCAACGGCACATTATTTCGAACGAATTCTTGCAATGTATCAACATTGTATTGCAGCTCTCGTTTTAATTCTTGGTTGAATGCATTGTGCATCGACCGATTTGGCGCAATCGTTCCTAAATCAATCAGTAGCTTGTTTATAATAGTCAAGCAATGATCCTCAATCAGAATCAATCCTTCATTGCAGATTTCATCGGTTATTTGGATGTCAGGATTATTCGTTTGAAGGCGCAAGTGGTGCAAGATATCTTCCTATATGTTATATTTGTATTTGTTCCATAACTGAATTGCTTGTGAAGAAAAACATGTGGTGATGGTAATTGCCGGTGGGCCTCAACACCCGCGCCGTTAGTTCTGCTTTCTCCAGGCTGGACAAGGAAGCAAAACGAATGGGTCTGGCAGTGAACGAGGGCAAGACGAAATATCTCCTGTCATCAAACAAACAGTCGTCGCACTCGCGACTTGGCACTCACGTCACTGTTGACAGTCATAACTTTGAAGTTGTAGATAATTTCGTCTATCTTGGAACCAGCGTAAACACCACCAACAATGTCAGCCTAGAAATCCAACGCAGGATAACTCTTGCCAACAGGTGCTACTTCGGACTGAGTAGGCAATTGAGAAGCAAAGTCCTCTCTCGACAGACAAAAACCAAACTTTATAAGTCACTCATAATTCCCGTCCTGCTATATGGTGCAGAGGCTTGGACGATGTCAACAGCGGATGAGTCGACGTTGCGAGTTTTCCAGAGAAAAATTCTGCGAAAGATTTATGGTCCTTTGCGCGTTGGCCACGGCGAATATCGCACTCGATGGAACGATGAGCTGTACGAGATATACGACGACATTGACATAGTTCAGCGAATTAAACGACAGCGGCTACGCTGGCTAGGTCATGTTGTCCGGATGGATGAAAACACTCCAGCTCTGAAAGTATTCGACGCAGTACCCGCCGGGGGAAGCAGAGGAAGAGGAAGACCTCCACTCCGTTGGAAGGACCAAGTGGAGAAGGACCTGGCTTCGCTTGGAATATCCAATTGGCGCCACGTAGCGAAAAGAAGAAACGACTGGCGCGCGGTTGTTAACTCGGCTATAATCGCGTAAGCGGTGTCTACGCCAATTAAGAAGAAGAAGATGGTAATTGCGAACAGCGTTCGTATTTAGTACGCATTTGATGAAACAACTGAATCCGCAAGTGTTAAATCCCATTGAGAATCGTTCTCCAGCAAACCCAATAGTTGACATACTTCTCGATATGTTTAACATTGATGGCCATTCACAGTTTTCAAATGCGCAAATGATTTTGGTCGACGTACATTTACCAACAGCAGACGCAAATAAAAACATTCATCATTTCTAGGATGAACAGTATATATGCGACCTAGTGCATCAGTGGAAAATACCTGCGGCCAATCTGGAACTGGGGTTCCTTGTTTGCGACGTTGTAATTTCTTTGTTTATTGATTCAAAGTGTAATAATTGGGCATTTTAACGTACATCAACGTCGCTACGAATGGATCTGCTTCACACATTGCAAAGAAGCTAGACAATGTTGTCGATGGTGGTCTCTCAGCTCGTTGTGCCGCATTAGCTTCAGTGAAGTAAATTCTGTGGCCATTTTCCAAATTCACTGCTAAATGTACAACTGTGGGATATCTTTCATGAATTTGAAATGATAATAATCGCCACAGTGCTTCATTAGTACTGATGTATCTGCCCATTGGGAAATTGCTGATTTCGTCATTCGCATTTTCCGACGCAATACGAAACACAGCCATGTCGCTGCATTTTTGAGACGTACTTGCACAAATATTTGATTGATTTGGCCGAATGACAACTCTCAACGTTTGCATGTGTTTCGAAAATTCATAATAGCAACGGGCAATATGGTACAATGAATTCATTCCCGATCTCAATCTCTTGATTTTGAACTTTAACTTTGATTATTCGACCATTGTCTTCTTTTGAACGCCGACGATTAACTGGATATCCATCATTCCCTTTGACTGTTTCAGCAACTAGCGGTCGCGGCTATCGTTTTGGGTACTTTCCATCAGCCATGCAAGGCAATAATGGATTTAATGCACCGCACCGTCCATGTCGTGCATGTGACGTGACCTTCCGATATAAAATAATGGGAGAATCGTCAGACGTCCAATATTCTGAACATCACCATATGAATGAATAGCATCACGAAAGTTTTTATAGCCCTCAGATCGTAGCTTTGTCTGATTGAATCGGAATCGGATCGATCGTTCGGTATCGACTTTGACATACTTGTCGACAGCGAATTGCTGGAATAGCCGACGGCACTTCAGAATGACATTCTCCTCATGTGTGCGAGTCATCATACGATACGTATAGTAATACATTGCGCTTAGATTTTTATTCGTTGATACGCCTGAAAATGTAAAATTAAATGAATTGCTAATGGAAACCAATAATAGCAATAATTAGTGTGTGAATGTTGTACCTGTAATTGGATCGACTATGTTCAACGTGTTGTCCTATCCGTCTTGCCCTTGCCAATAAATATGGATATTGTAACGCATCGTACAAACGAAGTGTCTCGTTTCCACGATGCATGATATTGCTTCTTCGCTGAACGACAATGTCTCGCTATTTATTTAGATCGCCAACAATAATTGCAGTACATCATTAACGGTGGGTGCATTGAATCTTCGCACATGTTCACCTGTTGGGGTACAATCCGCTCTTAGGACTAATTTGTGCTTATCCAATGGCATTTGTTCCAATGCTGTTTTGAACATATTAACCACAGCATTATTAGCGTTAAAAAATGCTTGCAACTGTTCAATAATTCGTCTCTTTAACTGTTGTGTTCCTTGTATATTGCACCGCATATTCAACTGATCCACCATCGACGAAATGAAATATATTTGCAGAAATTGATGCGGTTCATCTGGTGTTGACACCATTGAACCAAAAATGATATATTTGTCCTTGTATCTGTAATTGCAAACAATCATTTGTTGAAGAATACGGTATAACTTCTGATCGTGTGATGGTATAGTGTGTGGTGTAATTGCAAACAATCATTTGTTGAAGAATACGGTGTAACTTCTGATCGTGTGATGGTGTAGTGTGAGGTGTATATGTAGTTGTTATGTGTTGCAATTCATTGTGATTGGTTATGTGTGTTGTATCTTTTACCTTGCAAGTCGGCATGAAGCCGCCTTCTCGAATGATATTAGCTCCAAAGGAAGTCATGCGAAAGCAGTTATTGTATTCAAGGATGTGTTGAAGAAAAAGGCTGGAATCAGGTTCACTTCCATCGAACAATGGTTTCAGTGGCTGTGGTGGTGTAAGTAATGGATCCAATATGACTTTTCCACGTGCGCAGCACAATCCAGCCGTTACTCTTTTGAACTTTAACTCATTGTAATATCGCCATATAGCCGACATTGGTCCAATAACTAAATTTTCATCATCGCTGTAGTTCGCAGTGGGATCATATTGAAATGCCAAGCGATTGTATGATGCCAATGATCTTCGTGTTCTCACGCGTTGTCTCAATCGGGCATTTTCTCTTATTATATTTTGTCTTTCTTCGCTTAAGTTCTGTGGATACACTTGTTGTTGGCTTGTATGTTTTGTGCGGCCGCCGATGTTCGCACTCCGTCCTCTAAGCATTTTGGACTATGGACAGAGTGGTGAATTTAATCTCAAATGCACGATCCATATAATTTAAACAATTCAACTTACCACCTTATAGACAAATACCTGCTGTTGAAATTGAATAAAAATTTGCACAATACACGCGATTGATTTGTTGGTTTCCAATGGAAATGTTAAGAAACGAGTTGAAATTTTTCATGAATTTTCTTTGCTATAAACATCACGGAGCCCGAGACCTTTTTATTGAAAACAAAACCGTGGAAATCGGTTGGTGCGTTCTGGAGTTATAGCGCCAGGAAGGAAAACCCGACTTAGTTCTATATAGTAGATGGCTGCGGGGACTTAAACCTGACGGCCATATACTGCCCACTTCGGTTTAAAATTACAGACAACCAATTTGAAGAGTTTTTTGGAACACTAGGCCATAGATTTCTAGCAGGTTGAGATTGCAATGCAAAACACACGTATTGGGGCTCACGACTAATTCATCAGAAAGGACGACAGCTGTATCACACTTTTATAAATAGGCACAACAAATTGGCCTAGTGATCGTAACAAAATACCAGACTTAATTGATTTGGCTGTAATCAAAAATATAAACAAATCGCATATAACAGTTGATACATGCACTGACCTATCTTCTGATCACTCTCCTGAACTAATAAATACTCGTATATGTGAGCAACCTATATTCGTTGATCCAAAAGTGAGTCTAACATCTTATAAAACGAATTGGCTAAAATATAAAAAATACGTGTGAAGCCACATTAATATTAAGCACAAAATAAATACAGGAAGAGATATTGAAGAAAGCGTAAGAGAACTCAATGATGTAATAGCTAACGCATAATAGAGTAATAGAAAAGCTTCGTAAATGAAACAAACATAGTTTAAAAAAACTAAAAAACACGCTTTTAAAGCATATTAAACTAAAAAGTTAAAAATACTTCTTTGTATAAACTAACAATAATAATGAAGGAAAAATTCCTGATTGACTAATTGTTGTATTATTTACGACCAAGTTCTATTGAAGACTTTACGAATTATTACTTCTTAATCGAATCATTTCTTCTAAAGCTTCACTGTTACATGGGGTTTTACCTGTCAACTTTGAACAGTCTAGTTCTTCAGTTCGAATACTGTCCAAAGATCTACAACGACTAAGTGCTACATAAGCTTGTCCAGCAGCAAACAGTCGAGAGCCCAGATAAATTACTGAATGATCTGCTGTACAACCTTGCATCTTATGAACGGTCGACGCGCAACTCAGTATGCTATTTAAATTTCACCAAAACTAGTTTTATATAGATGTTGCATACTTTTAAGCGCATCATCTGATCACCCAAACCCTTTAGCTAATGCTTTGGTACATTCCTAAAATCAAATATACCTAGCTTTTAAATAGATTTAAGAATTTATAACTTATTATTAGGCTTTTAAAACAGAAAGCAGATTCAATAACTAAAAAGATATTGCAAAAAAAATATCTAGTTTTTAGAACTTCCCAAGCCAAATTGAAATTGTCGTAACTGTTTTACTAGTATGCCTGCTTGTCCTTTAGTTTTGTATCGGAGGTGATACAATTTTTGTGCTTTCGATAGTTCTGGATGGTTGATGTAAACGGCTGTAAATAAATCCCGGAAAGACGGCCATTCTTCATATCCCCCATAAATGTTTCTGTGTCAGATGCGGGCACCTCGAGGTGGATGCCTAAACTTGTCTTTTGACTGTCTTTTTGTTACAGCTCTACTCTCAGATATGGAGTAGGTGCAATTGCTTTTATTAGCTTTAATTGATCGGATATCATAGCTTTGTTTCCTCATAATGGTCTAAGCTCTTCTTCTTCTTTACTGGCGTAGACACCGCTTACGCGATAATAGCCGAGTCAACAACAGCGCGCCAGTCGTTTCTTCTCTTCGCTACGTGGCGCCAATTTGATATTCCAAGCCAAGCCAGGTCCTTCTCCACTTGATCCTTTCAACGGAGTGGAGGTCTTGCTCTTCCTCTGCTTCCCGCGGCGGGTAGTGCGTCGAATACTTTCGGAGCTGGAGTGTTTTTATACAGGACCATAAATCTTTCGCAGAACTTTTCTCTCGAAAACTCGCAACGTCGACTCATCGGTTGTTGTCATCGTCCAAGCCTCTGCATGGACGGGAATTATGAGCAACTTATAGAGTTTGGCTTTTGTTCGTCGAGAGAGGACCTTACTTTTCAATTGCCTACTCAGTCCGAAGCAGCACCTGTTGGCAAGAGTAATCCTGCGTTGGATTTCCAGGCTGACGTTGTTGGTGGTGTTAATGCTAGTTCCTAAATAAACGAAATTATCTACAACTTCAAAGTTATGACTGTCAACAGTCACGTGAGAGCCAAGTCGCGAGTGCGACGACTGTTTGTTTGATGACAGGAGATATTTCGTCTTACCCTCATTCACTGCCAGACCTATTTGCGTTGCTTCCTTGTTCAGTCTGGAGAAAGCAGAACTAACGGCGCGGGTGTTGAGGCCGATGATATCAATATCATCAGCATACACCAGCAACTGTACACTCTTATAAAAGATTGTACCTGCTCGATTAAGTTCTGCAGCTCGAGTAATTTTCTCCAGCAGCAGATTGAAGAAATCGCACGATAGGGAGTCGCCTTGTCTGAAACCTCGTTTGGTATCGAACGGCTCGGAGAGGTCCTTCCCGATCCTGACGGAGCTTTTGATGCTGCTCAACGTCAGCTTTGAAATCGACGAAGAGGTGGTGTGTGTCGATTCTCCTTTCACGGGTCTTTTCCAAAGACCTTGGCGCATGGTGAATATCTGGTCGGTTGTTGATTTGCCAGGTCTAAAGCCACACTGATAAGGTCCAATCAGTTTGTTGACGGTGGGTTTTAAGCTTTCACACATTACGCGCGATAGAACCTTATATGCAATGTTGAGGAGGCTAATCCCACGGTAGTTGGCGCAGATTGTGGGGTCTCCTTTTTTATGGATTGGGCACACTTAAATTCCAATCGCTGGGCATACTTTCGTTCGACCATATTTTGCAAAGAAGCTGATGCATGCACCTTATCAGCTCTTCGCCGCCGTGTTTGAATAGCTCGGCCGGCAATCCATCGGCCCCTGCCGCTTTGTTGTTTTTCAGGCGGGCAATTACTATTCGAACTTCTTCATGGTCGGGCGATGGAACATGTGCTCCATCGTCATCGATTGGGGTATCGGGTTCGCCTTCTCCAGGTGTTGTGCGTTCACTGCCATTCAGCAGGCTGGAGAAGTGTTCCCTCCATAATTTAAGTATGCTCTGGGCATCGGTGGTTAGATCAGCTTGGGGGGTTCTACAAGAGTATGCTCCGGTCTTGAAACCTTCTGTAAGCTGCCTCATCTTTTCGTAGAATTTTCGAGCATTACCCCTGTCGGCCAGCTTATCAAGCTCTTCGTACTCACGCATTTCAGCCTCTTTCTTTTTCTGTCTACAAATGCGTCTCGCTTCCCTCTTCAACTCTCGGTATCTATCCCATCCCGCACGTGTTGTGGTCGATCGTAACGTTGCGAGGTAGGCAGCCTGTTTTCTCTCCGCTGCAACACGGCACTTCTCGTCGTACCAGCTGTTCTTTTACACTTTCCGAAAACCAATGGTTTCGGTTGCAGCTGTACGTAAGGAGTTTGAAATGCCGTCCCACAGTTCCCTTATACCGAGTTGTTGACGAGTGCGCTCAGAGAGCAGGAGTGCAAGTCGAGTGGAAAATCTTTCGGCTGTCTGTTGTGATTGCAGCTTCTCGACGTCGAACCTTCCTTGTGTTTTGCGGGTGCGAATTTTGGCTGCAACAATATAGTGGTCCGACTCGATGTTAACCCTTAGAGCGCACGCACATCTAAAACACTGGAGACGTGTCTTCCGTCTATCACAACATGATTGATCTGGTTGGTGGTTTTTCGATCCGGAGACAGCCAGGTAGCTTGATGTATCTTCTTATGCTGGAATCTAGTACTACAGGTAACCACATTTCTATTTTCTTTTCATGTTTTTTTTAAATTTGTTAAAGATGGTTTATATGGTAGGATGGTTCATTTACCACTTCAAACATCTGCTATACTTCACTTCTTTTCCTTGATACATTTCCTACCATTATTATAATTGTAATAACGTTACACTCAAAACTTCAAACCGCTAAGACGAAAAATAGCATATACTCATATACAAGGTATATATACAATACTCTGAAGAAAACGTCTACTTTTCTGCTATTTGCTATTGTGATCGCAAGTACTGTACTATTAAAAGATCACAGTTTCACAAGTTTATTGTGAACTGCTATCGCAATCGCATTTCACAAAATCGAACTTTTATCGCAATTCACAGGTTCGAACTGCTATCACAATTGCAGTTCATAGAAGCGAACTGCTATTTATAAAATGTGATCGCAGTTGCGATATGCGATCTTTCAATCACAGTGAAAAATCATCGGTAGTGAAATATGGCTCATCACTAATGTACATGCGCATGTACACTAGTCATCAAATGAAAGTATAAATTTCATATACGTTATTTGAAAGCAGTTTTATTAAAATAAACAATTAATAATTCATACATTAATGTGACATTTACATAGGTATTTAAGTAACAAATTATAAATTAATGTATATTTTTTCCGGAATAGAAAGAAAAAAATTTTGTTCCACGTTAAAAAAAGGGCTGTTAAATAAAATTGGTCAAATGAAAGTATAAATTTTGAAAAAATTCAAAACGTTTGGTTTAAAAGTAAATTTAGTAATTAATATTGCCTTCTTTATTTTGTATTACTGCAGAAAGACGTTTTGGTATGCCTCGAACCAAATTTCTAATATTTTAATTGGAAACATTTCAAGTTCACGCTTCGACCAGGCCAGTTTTTCTTTAAGCCTTCTTCAAAAAATCGAGTAGTCAGGCGAAATGTGCGTTGGGGGTCGTTATTTTATTGGGAGATAAACAACCCCAAGTTCACTTTTTCCGCATTTATTTTCAAATTTTTGCTAAGAATGTCAACATGTGAAGCAACCGTCATTCGGCCATCGATTTTAAATACACTACCTATACCAAATTTTGAAAAACGGCCCCAAACCATGAGAGAACATCCTCCATGCTTCACTGATGATTATATGCACTGTGTTTTTAAGCGATCAGAAGGTTTACACCCCACTCCCTTACATATTTTTTAACTCCTTAGCTCGAATTTGAATTAATCGGACCAAATTACTTTATCTCAAATTGTGGTTGGCACATTTGGTTATTGTTTTGCAAACTCTAGTCCTTTTTTCCTACTCGAAATGGAAAACATAGGTCATTTTTTTGCGATATAATTTTTAAAACTTTATGTTTGTAGTTTTCTTTTCATTGTACTAATGAAAACATCCAAACCAAAACTTTTAATCAACTCCCGCGATAAAATTTTAGGGTTTTCAGGAGCTTTTCTCGTACAAGTCGCTCAGCGTGTATAGAAATTTTGGACTTTGGACCTCCACCGTATTGAGTCTTGCATGTTTTTCTTTTCTTGGAGTATTCAAAAATCTTTCTTATTTCCTCTCTGATCGAAATGGAATATTTTTCTTAAATTTTTTCATACGTTTCACACTTATTCCCATCTTCTACAATTAAGATCCGATTCTCTACAATTTTTTACTAAGAACAGAAAAAAAAATTTCACCATAACAGAAATTCCCTTAGTAAATACAAATTTATTAAATCTGTAGTAAAATTCAGTTTTATCTTGAAAAAAATTAACCAAAACTAAAATTATACTTTCATTTGACGCGCACTGTATATATGCTATAGTAATTCGATCTGAACAATTTCTTCGGAAATTACGTAGTTGCCTTAGAAAATAATCTGTATCAAATTTCGTGAATATATCTTGGTAAATGGGAAAGTTTTCCATACAAGAACTTGATTCCGATCGTTCAGTTTGTATGACAGCTATATGCTATAATTAACCGATCTGAACAATTTCTTCGGAGATTATATTGTTACCTTAAGCAGTAATCCATGCCAAATTTCGTGAAGATAGCACGTCAAGTGCGAAAGTTTTCCATACAAGTCCTTGACTCCGATCGCTCAGTTTGTATGGTAGCTATATGCTATAGTAAACCGATCTAAACAATTTCTTCGGCGATTACATAGTTGCCTAAGAAAATAATCTATACCAATTCTCGTGAATATATCTTGTCTAATGTGAAAGTTTTCCATACAAGAACTTGATTCCGATCGTTCAGTTTGTATGACAGCTATATGCTATAGTTAACCGATCTGAACAATTTCTTCGGAGATTATATTGTTACCTTAAGCAGTAATCCATGCCAAATTTCGTGAAGAAAGCACGTCAAATGCGAAAGTTTTCCATACAAGAACTTGATTCCGATCGTTCAGTTTATACGGCAGCTATATGTTATAGTGGTCCGATATCGGCAGTTCCGACAAATGAGCAGCTCCTTGAAGAGAAAATGACGCTTGCAAAATTTCACAAGGATATCTTAAAAACTGAGGGACTAGTTCGTATATATACAGACAGACAGACGGACGGACGGACGGACAGACGGACGGACGAACAGACGGACAGACAGACGGACATGGCTAAATCGACTCAGCTCAACATACTGATCATTTATATATATACTTTATAGGGTCTCCGATGGAGTCATGTGTAGAAGTTCACGCAAGTGAGGAAAGTTCTCTGATTGCCATTCACTTGGGAGTGGCCAGAAACGATTCTTTTACATGTGACTCAAGCAGCTCACGACTTCCGGTCTTTGACCAAGTATCCTCTGGGTAGCCTAAGAACATCCGTTTGAAGGCGAGCTAACGTGAGAAGGCGAAACATCCCCTGCATAGGGTTGTGCGCTGGGTTTGGGACCCGCCACGTAAAAAAAACACCCCCAATGAAAAAGCAAACACAGCCTCGGATGAGAGACCCCCCTTTTGATGACGACCATGGCAAACGAAATAAGGACTATGATTTGAGGGGATGCACCTGGAATGTCCGGTCCCTTAATTGGGAAGGTGCCACTGCCCAGCTGGTTGATGTCCTCGTGAAAACAAAGGCTGACATCACCGCCGTCCAAGAAATGCGATGGACGGGACAAGGACAGAGACGAGTAGGTCCTTGTGACATTTACTACAGTGGCCATATAAAGGAGCGCAGGTTTGGTGTGTGATTCGTGGTGGGAGAGAGACTCCGTCGCCGAGTACTATCATTCACTGCGGTGAATGAACGTCTAGCCACAATCCGCATCAAAGCGAGGTTCTTCAACATATCGCTGATTTGCGCCCACGCCCCGACGGAAGAGAAGGACGATGTGACCAAAGATGCCTTTTATGAGTGCTTGGAGCGCACTTATGAGAGATGCCCCCGTCACGATGTAAAAATCGTGCTTGGCGACTTCAACGCCAGGGTGGGCAAAGAAGGTATCTTTGGTACTACGGTCGGTAAATTCAGCCTCCACGACGAAACATCCCCAAATGGGTTGAGGCTGATCGACTTCGCCGGGGCCCGAAATATGGTTATCTGTAGTACTAGATTCCAGCATAAGAAGATCCATCAAGCTACCTGGCTGTCTCCGGATCGAAAAACTACCAACCAGATCGATCATGTTGTGATAGACGGAAGACACGTCTCCAGTGTTTTAGATGTGCGTGCGCTCCGAGGTCCTAACATCGACTCGGATCACTATATTGTTGCAGCCAAAATTCGCACCCGCCTCTGTGCAGCACAAACACAAGGAAGGTTCGACGTCGAGAAGCTGCAATCACAACAGACAGCCGAACGATTCTCTACTCGGCTTGCACTCCTGCTCTCTGAGAGCACTCGTCAACAACTCGGCATAAGGGAACTGTGGGACGGCATTTCAAACTCCTTACGTACAGCTGCAACCGAAACCATTGGTTTTCGGAAAGTGCAAAAGAACAGCTGGTACGACGAGGAGTGCCGTGTCGCAGCGGAGAGAAAACAGGCTGCCTACCTCGCAACGTTACGATCGACCACAACACGTGCGGGATGGGATAGATACCGAGAGTCGAAGAGGGAAGCGAGACGCATTTGCAGACAGAAGAAGAAAGAGGCCGAAATGCGTGAGTACGAACAGCTGGATAAGCTGGCCGACAGGGGTAATGCTCGAAAATTCTACGAAAAGATGCGGCGGCTTACAGAAGGTTTCAAGACCGGAGCACACTCCTGTAGAACCCCCCAAGGTGATCTAGTTACCGATGCCCAGAGCATACTTAAATTATGGAGGGAACACTTCTCCAACCTGCTGAATGGCAGTGATAGCACAACACCTGGAGAAGGCGAACCCGATTCCCCAATCGATGATGATGGAGCAGACGTTTCATTGCCCGACCATGAAGAAGTTCGAATAGCAATTGCCCGCCTGAAAAACAACAAAGCGGCAGGGGCCGATGGATTGCCGGCCGAGCTATTCAAACACGGCGGCGAAGAGCTGATAAGGTGCATGCATCAGCTTCTTTGTAAAATATGGTCGGACGAAAGCATGCCCAACGACTGGAATTTAAGTGTGCTATGCCCAATCCATAAAAAAGGAGACCCCACAATCTGCGCCAACTACCGTGGGATAAGCCTCCTCAATATCGCATATAAGGTTCTGTCGAGCGTATTGTGTGAAAGATTAAAGCCCACCGTCAACAAACTGATTGGACCTTATCAGTGTGGCTTCAGACCTGGTAAATCAACAACCGACCAGATATTCACCATGCGCCAAATCTTGGAAAAGACCCGTGAAAGGAGAATCGACACTCATCACCTATTTGTCGATTTCAAAGCTGCTTTCGACAGCACGAAAAGGAGCTGCTTTTATGCCGCGATGTCTGAATTTGGTATCCCCGCAAAACTAATACGGCTGTGTAAGCTGACGTTGAGCAACACGAAAAGCTCCGTCAGGATCGGGAAGGACCTCTCCGAGCCGTTCGATACCAAACGGGGTTTCAGACAAGGTGATTCCCTATCGTGCGAGTTTTTCAACCTGTTTCTAGAGAAAATAGTTCGGGCTGCAGAACTCAACAGAAAGGGTACCATCTTCTATAAGAGTGTACAACTGCTGGCGTATGCCGATGATATTGATATCATCGGCCTCAACACCCGCGCCGTTAGTTCTGCTTTCTCCAGACTGGACAAGGAAGCAAAAGAAATGGGTCTGGCAGTGAACGAGGGCAAGACGAAATATCTCCTGTCATCAAACAAACAGTCGTCGCACTCGCGACTTGGCACTCACGTCACTGTTGACAGTCATAACTTTGAAGTTGTAGATAATTTCGTCTATTTAGGAACCAGCATTAACACCACCAACAATGTCAGCCTAGAAATCCAACGCAGGATAACTCTTGCCAACAGGTGCCACTTCGGACTAAGTAGGCAATTGAGAAGCAAAGTCCTCTCTCGACAAACAAAAACCAAAATCTATAAGTCACTCATAATTCCCGTCTTGCTATATGGTGCAGAGGCCTGGACGATGTCAACAACAGATGAGTCGACGTTGCGAGTTTTCGAGAGAAAAGTTCTGCGAAAGATTTATGGTCCTTTGCGCGTAGGCCACGGTGAATATCGCATTCGATGGAACGATGAGCTGTACGAGATATACGAAGACATTGACACAGTTCAGCGAATTAAAAGACAGCGGCTACGCTGGCTAGGTCATGTTGTCCGGATGGACGAAAACACTCCAGCTCTGAAAGTATTCGACGCAGTACCCGCCGCGGGAAGCAGAAGAAGAGGAAGACCTCCACTCCGTTGGAAGGACCAAGTGGAGAAGGACCTGGCCTCGCTTGGAATTTTTAATTGGCGCCACGTAGCGAAAAGAAGAAACGACTGGCGCGCTGTTGTTGACTCGGCTATAATCGCATAAGCGGTGTCTACGCCAATTAAGAAGAAGAAGAGGGTCTCCGACGATTCCTTCTGGGTGTTACAAACATCGTGACAAACTTAATATACCCTGTTCAGGGTATAAAAATTATTATTACATCACAACTTAATTACTGAGAAAATGTCTCTTATTTAACAAAAATTCAATGTTATTTTCATGTTGGAGTTATTTCACATATTATATAAAGTCTCCAGCCTTAATTCTTTGTTAGTAAAATTTGTATTTTCTTTAATTTTGGTTATTACATTCTGTGACATGATCTTTTAGATAAACTTATTTCACAATTTTTAAATTTTATTAAAAAAGTTCCTCTTTGTTTAATAATTTGTCTGTACATATTATTATCATCATCTACTAATACATCGTATTTGTCTCAAACTAATCATTTATTGTTTATATTGGGAAGAGGTTATATTTTGATTTGGGATAGGATGCTGTTGGAATATTGGGATATGAGGACGGTTATAATGATCGTGTTATCGTAGAAAAGTACTGCTGTTTTTATGTGGTTATAGCTTTCGAAATCGGTAATGAGATTTAGTTCTGTAGATGTCAGTATATCTGTTGGTATTATGCTTAACTTGCTTGAAAAAATTATCTGTCCAATGTCGTCCACGTGATTGCGTAAAAGCGATATATCGTTGTTAACCTGATAGGTGTGTTTAATGAATTGAATGCCGTCTTCCTCAGATTTGGTTAAGTTGATAAAATGTAGGGTTTATCATAATGGTTGTTTGTCCTTCCTTCTCCTGTCTTAATTGATAGATATCCATTATTATTTGTCAATTTGTTGGGTTTTTGTAGTGGGTGCCAATATAATTAGGATGAAATTGATGAATGAATAGTGTAGTTATATTCTTTGATTGATTATTCCAAAAGTTCTTGGAACGATCGGTGGGTTTTCTCTGTTTGCAGACAACGCATAATCTCCTGTAGAGTAGAATGGAAGCTCTCAACCTGACCGTTCGAGCAGCTTGTGTAAGGGGGGGTGCAATATATTTTTTTTCCGAGTGGCATGGCCAGTAAAAATATTGCAAGTGTTGACCGCTCATATTTATGTTGGCTTACGTATTTACATACATATGCAAGCACAAATATTTATTTATTTATTTATTTAGTAAAGTCTATGAACATTAAATTCTTACAGACTAGTGAACAGTCTTCGACTATCTCTCTCATTGTGTGGACGTGTTTTCGCGGTTTTTCTTTTGTGTTTTACTCTTTATTCGCATATTCCTCCTTGCATATAAGTGCACGTGTTTTCGTTTTATTTTATCGTGCGGTTACTCGCGTAAAAACAGTGCATATTTGTGAACATTTGCTTTATTATGGCCCCAGGGCCGCCTAACCTTGGGGAAAATGGGTTTGCTTTGCTTGCCTCTAGCCCCAACCCCAAAAGGAAAAAACTTACATATGTATAAACCATTTGAAAATTTTCCAGAACTATCTCAAATTAAAAATGATTGCCCAAAATTTGTTCTAATATCTGCAGCAGATTCGAACAAAACACTTTCCAAATACTCTTGTTTCGCTGACATAAAAGTTTAGAATCAATAAGTAAGGAAATTTTATCTATCACCAAATTACATGATGAAATCTACTCTTACTTGTTAAAAATCGAAAGATCACCGAAAAATTTCTAACAATAAAGAAATTAAATGGCATTTGCGAGATTAAAGTAAAATTACATGACAATTTGAAATGCTCTAAAGGTACAATTTACGCCCCATTTCTAAACGAAATTGCAGAAGAAGAAATTGTTGACAACTTAAAAGATCAGGGAGTTACTTCTGTCTATAAATTCACTAAAAATATAGAAGGCAAACAAAGACCTAGTGGAGTGGTACTTCTTTCATTTGACCTCTGCAAACTTCCAGAAAAAATCGTAGTCTCATGGCGCACAATGCGTATTAGAGCATATTTCCCTAACCCCATGAGGTGTAAAAGTTGCCAGCTTCTAGGCCACACAACGAAACGTTGCAACGGCAATCCTGCCTGCGATATGTGCAATTTCCCTCCTCATCTCCCCTCGCCATGCAACCGCACCTTTTGTGAAAATTGTTCTGGCGATCATCCTTCCTCTTCCCGCTCTTGTCCTAAATACTTACAATCCAAAAATATTCTAAAAATAAAAACAGAAAACAAATGCTCAATGCGAGAAGCACTAAGGCTTTACAAACAACAATTACCCCCGACCTCCGCAAACACTGCTTTCGTTTCTGCTACAAAAGAAAATGCAACTTCCTACCGCTCATCATCTTCTTCCCTACCACTTTCCATAGACACTGTACTAAAATCCCCAACAGCTTGTTCTCTTCCACAACAAAAGGAAACTATGAAAGAAAACAAAAACAATTTCGTAATTGATAACCATCTAAACTCACCAAATGTAACTACAAAAGAAACAACAAAAAACTTTCCTAACCTAACGCTTACCCAAACAAAAACAAACCCAACCAAAATAAGCATACCGCTCATTCTTAAAATATCCACAACACATTCTCCTAACATCCAAACTCTCTCTCTCTCTACAGACAATATCGATCCCGCTCCACCTACTTATTCAAAATATGTCTCTCCTCATATAATTACCACATCTGGCCATGAAGATCAATAACTCTCATTATCCCTCGTCTCATTTTTCTCAATCTTCTTCTTCTTTACTGGCGTAGACACCACTTACGCGATTATAGCCGAGTCAACAACAGCGCGCCAATCGTTTCTTCTCTTCGCTACGTGGCGCCAATTGGATATTCCAAGCCAAGCCAGGTCCTTCTCCACTTGGTCCTTCCAACGGAGTGGAGGTCTTCCTCTTCCTCTGCTTCCCGCGGCGGGTACTGCGTCGAATATTCTCAGAGCTGGAGTGTTTTCATACATCCGGACAACATGACCTATCCAGCGTAGCCGCTGTCTTTTAATTCGCTGAACTATGTCAATGTCGTCGTATATCTCGTACAGCTCATCGTTCCATCGAATGCGATATTCGCCGTGGCCAACACGCAAAGGACCATAAATCTTTCGCAGGATTTTTCTCTCGAAAACTCGCAACGTCGACTCATCGGTTGTTGTCATCTTCCAAGGCTCTGCACCATATATATTTGGCCTTTGTTCGTCGAGAGCGGACTTCACTTTTCAATTGCCTACTCAGTTCGAAGTAGCACCTGTTGGCAAGAGTAATACTGTGTTGGATTTCTAGGCTGACATTGTTGGTGGTGTTAATGCTGGTTCCTAAATAGACGAAGTTATCTACAACTTCAAAGTTATGACTGTCAACAGTGACGTGAGAGCCAAGTCGCGATTGCGACGACTCTTTGTTTGATGACAGGAGATATTTCGTCTTACCCTCGTTCACTGCCAGACCTATTTGCGTTGCTTCCTTGTTCAGTCTGGAGAAAGCAGAACTAACGGCGCGGGTGTTGAGGCCGATGATATCAATATCATCAGCATACACCAGCAGTTGTACACTCTTATAAAAGATTGTACCTGCTCGATTAAGTTCTGCAGCTCGAGTAATTTTCTCCAGCAGCAGATTGAAGAAATCGCACGATAGGGAGTCGCCTTGTCTGAAATCTCGTTTGGTATCGAACGGCTCGGAGAGGTTCTTCCCGATCCTGACGGAGCTTTTGGTGCTGCTCAACGTCAGCTTTGAAATCGACGGAGAGGTGGTGTGTGTCGATTCTCCTTTCACGGGTCTTTTCCAAAGACCTTGGCGCATGGTGAATATCTGGTCGGTTGTTGATTTGGCAGGTCTAAAGCCACACTGATAAGGTCTAATCAGTTTGTTGACGGTGGGTTTTAAGCTTTCACACAATACGCTCGACAGAACCTTATATGCGATGTTGAGGCTAATCCCACGGTAGTTGGCGCAGGTGGTGGGGTCTCCTTTTTTATGGATCGACCATATTTTGCAAAGCTGCTTGTTGTTCCTTTTCATTGGTAAGATTTTTTACGTGGCGGGTCCCAAACCCAGCGCACAACCCTGCGGAGGGGATGTTTCGCCTTCTCACTTTAGCTCGCCTTCAAACGGATGTTCTTAGGCTACCCAGAGGATACTTGGTCAAAGACCAGAAGTCGTGAGCTGCTTGAGTCATGTCTGGCCACTCCCAAGTGAATGGCGATCTGAGAACTTTTCTCACTTGCGTGAACTTCTACACATGACTCCATCCTCTTTTTCTCAGTCACTCATATTATTAATAAATGTGCAATTTTTTCCAATGGAATATGAACGAATTCTACAACAATTACACTGACCCAGAATTACTCATAAAAAACAATCACCACGTGTTATATCACTACAAGAAACACACTGTACAGCTACTGTACCCAAACAATACGCTGCCTATTTCTCCAACTTAACACAAAATCATACTAACAAACAAGGTGTTGCTACTTTAGTAAAAAAAGATTTCCCACACAAACTTCTCCCTACATATTTTAATATTTCTACAATAGCAGTAGAAATATTTATTGGATTTAAATTAACGATCCTAACAATATACATTCCACCACACCAAAACTTGAATATAAAAGTACTACGCAATATAATCGGACATATCCAAACACCCGTACTTATACTTGGCGATTTCAATGCCTGGAGCCGTCTTTGGGGTTCCTCATGTACTAACCAAAGAGGTAAAATCATTGAAGACCTGATATTAGCGGAAGACTTGACAATCTTAAACGACGGTTCTCCTACGCATTTTTCTACACATAATTCGTTCACGAATGTAGACCTCGTCATTTGTTCTGCTGCTATCGCCCCCAAACTTACCAGCCAAACACTAACTGATCTGCATAACAGCGATCACATCCTCATTATAACCCACTTATTAACCCCTTTATCTAGAAAAGGGTCGGCGAAGACAAAATTTCTGTTGGACAAGGCAAATTAGTCCAAATTTCAACAACTCTGCGAAAATCTGTCTGCTGCAAATCCCATAGCTGATAATATAAATAAAGAAACAGCTACGATTACCAAAATAATCAAAACTTCTGCTCACCTCTCCATCCCCCAAACGGGTAAAAAAAATCTTCAAAAATCATGTGCCTTACTGGTCTAGGGAATTATCTAAACTTAGAGAAGAAAAACAATCACTATGGTTAATTTACAAAAGAACTCGCTCTATTGATAATCTAATAAAATACAAAAAAGCCAATGCAGTGTTTCGGAAAAATATTAAAGAAGCTAAGAGAGCTTGCTTACAAAAACTTACTGATGCTATCACTCCGTTAACAAATCCCAAGAAATTATGGGCCGACATAAAAATGCTCTCAGCTCCTATACGTAAGTGAATCTTAAATGTATAAACACTCCAAATGGCCCAATTTTCGACTCAAAAGACATAGCTAATCATTTCGCCTCTGTATGGTCCGATTATTCGAGCGATTCAAACTTCCATCCTTCGTTTGTATCAAATAAAAATGAACTTCTCAGAAGAAGTTACAGTAAAGATCACTCACCCCCATCTATTACCGAATCAGACATAACCATTGCAGAATTCGATTTCACTTTATCTTCAATGTCAGGCAAGTCTCCCGGTGCAGACAGGATTTCATATCCCATGCTGAAAAACTGTCCTTTAAGTCTCAAAAATAGAATTATTAAATTGTACAACAATATTTTATGTCAAGGTGTCTACCCTCAAAACTGGAAAAATGCGGTGATAGTAGCAATCCCTAAATTCAATGTAGTATCTACAGATGTTCTCGGTTACAGGCCAATATCACTCCTCTGTTGCATGGGAAAACTATTAGAAAAAATCATATCAAAACGTATCTCGTGGTTCGCATTAAATAAAAACCTTCTCAGTCGAAACCAATTGGCATTTAAGGTATGGCAAGGCACTGTGGATGCTTTACTCTATTTTGACGATTTCGCCAAAACGGCTTTATCGAAAAGAAACCACATATCCACTCTCAGTTTGGCTTTCGAAAAAGCTTTCGACAGAGTTGGTTCGCATGTTATTCTACGACAGCTTCAGAAGTGGCAAATTGGCGAAAAAGTATTTAACTTTATTAAATCTTTCCTAATCAATCGGAAATTCATGACCAAAATCAATAACACCTTTTCGAACACGTACAATATGTACAAGGGGATACCACAAGGATCACCGTTGTCTATTATACTATTTGTAATCGCATTTAACGAAATCAGTTCGATAATCTCTAAACATAAACTTATTTCGAATATTATTTATGCTGATGATGTGCTGATCTTCTCCAAACAAAATAATCTAAATGCTGTAAAAATTACCTTCTTAAAGATCTTTACGGGTATTTCAAATTGGTCAAATTGTTCAGGTGCAAATATTTCTATAAACAAATGTAAATTATTCCATATATGTAGGAAACACAAATGTAATAACTTCAATCTAAGCTATAATAATGTAAATATTGTAAATACTACTAGTCTTAAATTCCTAGGTTTAATTTTCGATAAGAGACTTACTTTTAAGGAACATTGTACAAATCTACGTAAGCAACTAACTTAACTAGGCTTAATATAATTAAGTATCTGTCTTCAAAATATTGTTTAATTCACATTTCTTCTCTCATGAATATTACAAGAGCTTTAATTTTATCTAAGATTGATTATGGTCTCCCTATCTACGGCAATTGTGCCAAAAGCAACATAAAGCAAATTTTCGCACCATTTTCGGAGGAAAAGTCTATTTCTTTTGCCCCACCATGGCTTCTCAAAAAATCTTCATTCAAGCTACATCTTCAAAAACATCATAAAAAGAACACCAATTCCAGGGTATATCAAAGTTTGTTCAAATTGAGCAACACTACGTAGATTGGAAACTCATTTTTACTGACGCTTCGAAAGCCGACTTCTACACGTCTTTTGCTATTGTTGATAACGTCGGAAATACGTTAAAAGCTGGACACCTGCCTAATTACAGCTCAGTATACACCGCAGAAGCAGCAGCCATCTATAATGCGCTATCCCTAGTACAAAACTCTAACTTAAAAACTTTAATATGTACTGATAGCAAGTCTACAATCTCAGCTCTCCAAAATACATCTAACAAATCCTACCTCATTGCGCAAATTAGAAACATACTAATTGGGAAAACGAACATAAAAATTATTTGGATCCCTGGACACGCCTTTATTAGCGGAAATGAATGGGCCGATCAAAACGCCAAATTGGCGGTAAAACAGCCATTGATTGTTTTCTACTACATCGAAAAAAAGGATATAAACCATTTTATCGCTTCAAAACAAAAAGCCATAAAAGCTAATGCTTGGAAGAATGTGCAACACCACTACGCCATCTGCAACCAAGAGGGGAAAAAACCTGGTTATCCGCCATCAGGCCGTTGCTAAGATATAAAAGCCTTCGTTCGCCTTCGTCTTGGTCATACATCCTTAACGCATTCCCATTTATTAAATGGTAACCATTTCATCCTGCCCACATTGCAATTCGTCGTCCTTAACCATAACACATCTACTGGATGAATGCCCCTTCTTCAATTCAGCAAGGACCAGTATATTTCAGAATAATAAAGCTCTTGATTTATTAAAAACTAGCTCTTTACCCGCGGCTTCGCCCGCAGTGGAGCCATTAAATAAGTATGAGAGATAAAGGGTAAGAGTATAATAATAGAAATTAGTCAAAATGATAACTAAAATTTATTGCTTGGCTGAGATCAACAATTTTTAAAAATTACTACAGACAATGAAGTTTCAACACTTTAAAATATGCGTATTGAAATGCAACAACTAATCTTAAAATATATTTCACCGTAACAAAAATAAATAATTCTGAATTCTAACAATTTAAAAAAATAAAATACAGAGTGTTAATCTAGTATATTTTTGTATACCATGTTATAAGTTTTCCCGTCGGGTGCAAATATGTGTGAATTCTGGGCATTAGATACACGTGAACAGGCTACATAAAGTGAGAGAAGCATGGGTTTTCTAAATGCACTCCTGCTACCAGTAATGTTTGTCCTTGTGCCTTGTTTATAGTAACAGCAAAGCTTGACGGGAAACTGAACCCTTTTAAATTTGAATGGAAAGTCAGTGGGAATAATTGGTATCCGAAGTATTATAACAATATTTCCCTTACCGACACCTGTTAAAATAGTAGCACCAAGTATGTTCTGTCCCAATTTTGTTATCCGAAGCTTTGTTCCATTACATAGCAGAGGAGCATCTAGATTTCGCATAAGCATTACTGGTATATTTAGTTTCAATTGAAGTTTATGTGACGGTAGACCCTATAGTTCAAGTGAATGTAAAAACTCCACAGGATATGAAGTACTTAATTCCGTATCTATAATTGTATCCATTGACAAATATTCCTTAATTTTTCCTTGAACCTCGTTTAAAATATCAGTGTTGATCCTATTACTATTTCATTTCTTGGTGTTAATATTGCTCTTGCACACAACCACTGATCACTACACAAATTTTGTTGAAATTCCGGAAAAACATTAGCAATGAAATCCACATCACTTTCTACTAAATTACAAAATTCTCTTGACAGTAATATATAGCCTTCAACGTCAACAGCTAAACAACCATCACCAATTTTCAACAACATTTCTGCGTAAAGTCCTGAATCCAAGAATGAACATCAGCGAGTAAGATCTAAAATAATAAAATGACTGCTAACCACAAAAATTACGGATTATCTCAAAAATTTGAATAGTTTTATACTGCATGTAACGACAGAAGAAAATAACAATAACTATAGAAAAATTAATATTATTATATTAATACAACTCTAACAAATAATTTCGACCAAATTAGTTATCACAAAAACGGTACTCACGGACTTTTATTTAGATCATTAAAAGAGATATAATTCTTTCATACATAACTCTTGTGTATCTTGAACCGCTTTCGCAGCGCAAGGAACGGAAGCCCTCAAAGATAAATAATTTCCCCCGTTTTTTGCACATTTACCATTGTTTCTTCGCTCCTATTGGTCGCAATATTATTCAATTCGAACCAGTAGTTTCGGAGATTAACGCGTTCAAACAAACAAACTTTTCAGCTTTATAATATTAGCATAGATAACGTCTATTGTAAACATCACTAAAATATCTGAATACCTATCTAGTACAAAGTTAAAAAAATATATTTAAGTTATCCTTCCTTTTTAAATTTATTTTTAACACATATTTTTAGTTCATAAAAACATATTGCTTGTAAATAATTCTTAAATGGAAGGTTCCAGCCGTGAGCTGAAAGCCTCTGTAGCTAGTGCTCCTTATGTTTCTTCTTCTTAATTGGAGTAGACACCGCTTATGCGATTATAGCCGAGTCAACAACAGCGCGCCAGTCGTTTCTTCTTTTCGCTACGTGGCGCCAATTGGATATTCCAAGCGAGGCCAGGTCCTTCTCCACTTGGTCCTTCCAACGGAGTGGAGGTCTTCCTCTTCTTCTGCTTCCCGCGGCGGGTACTGCGTCGAATACTTTCAGAGCTGGAGTGTTTTCGTCCATCCGGACAACATGACCTAGCCAGCGTAGCCGCTGTCTTTTAATTCGCTGAACTATGTCAATGTCGCCGTATATCTCGTACAGCTCATCGTTCCATCGAATGCGATATTCGCCGTGGCCAACACGCAAAGGACCATAAATCTTTCGCAGAACTTTTCTCTCGAAAATTCGCAACGTCGACTCATCTGTTGTTGACATCGTCCAGGCCTCTGCACCATATAACAGGGCGGGAATTATGAGTGACTTATAGATTTTGGTTTTTGTTTGTCGAGAGAGGACTTTGCTTCTCAATTGCCTACTTAGTCCGAAGTGGCACCTGTTGGCAAGCGTTATCCTGCGTTGGATTTCTAGGCTGACATTGTTGGTGGTGTTTACGGTGGTTCCAAGATAGACGAAATTATCTACAACTTCAAAGTTATGACTGTCAACAGTGACGTGAGTGCCAAGTCGCGAGTGCGACGACTGTTTGTTTGATGACAGGAGATATTTCGTCTTGCCCTCGTTCACTGCCAGACCCATTTCTTTTGCTTCCTTGTCCAGTCTGGAGAAAGCAGAACTAACGGCGCGGGTGTTGAGGCCGATGATATCAATATCATCGGCATACGCCAGCAGTTGTACACTCTTATAAAAGATTGTACCTGCTCGATTAAGTTCTGCAGCTCGAACTATTTTCTCCAGAAGCAGGTTGAAAAAGTCGCAAAATAGGGAATCACCTTGTCTGAAACCTCTTTTGGTATCGAACGGCTCGGAGAGGTTCTTCCCGATCCTGACGGAGCTTTTCGTGTTGCTCAACGTCAGCTTACACAGCCGTATTAGTGTTGCGGGGATACCAAATTCAGACATCGCGGCATAAAGGCAGCTCCTTTTCGTGCTGTCGAAAGCAGCTTTGAAATCGATGAAGAGGTGGTGAGTGTCGATTCTCCTTTCACGGGTCTTTTCCAAGATTTGGCGCATGGTGAATATCTGGTCGGTTGTTGATTTACCAGGTCTGAAGCCACACTGATAAGGTCCAATCAGTTTGTTGACGGTGGGTTTTAATCTTTCACAATACGCTCGACAGAACCTTATATGCGATGTTGAGGAGGCTTATCCCACGGTAGTTGGCGCAGATTGTGGGGTCTCCTTTTTTATGGATTGGGCAGAGCACACTTAGATTTCAATCGTTGGGCATGCTTTCGTCCGACCATATTTTACGAAGAAGTTGATGCATGCTCCTTATCAGTTCTTCGCCGCCGTGTTTGAATAGCTCGGCCGGCATGCCGCTTTGTTGTTTTTCAAGCGGGCAATTGCTATTCGAACTTCTTCATGATCGGGCAATGGAACGTCTGCTCCATCGTCATCGATTGGGGAATCGGGTTCGCCTTCTCCCGGTGTTGTGCTATCACTGCCATTCAGCAGGTTGGAGAAGTGTTTCCTACATAATTTAAGTATGCTCTGGGCATCGGTAACTAGATCACCTTGGGGGGTTCTACATGAGTATGCTCCGGTCTTGAAGAGGCCTTATTTGGGGGGGGTGGGGGGGGGGGGGGAGATTTGTTTTAAAGCAGGAATTCGCGCACAGTGTTTTTTGGTTTTTGTTCTGATTGTTCACTGCACAGTTTTGTTTGTTTTTCGTCACCACACTCTTTGTTGCGTTATATATATACATATATGTATGTACATTAGGGTGATTCAAAAAAAATTTTTTGTTTTTTTTTATTGGTACTCGGAAAAATGGGTTCCTAGACACCTCTAAGAAATCATCTCCAAATATGAGTTTTTAATTGTAACGGGAAGGTCCTCCGCCTAACGGTTTTTTATTTTTTCTTATTATCAGATAGAAAAATTTATATCTCGCTTCCAACTACTTGAAAAAATATCTTGTTAATTAGGTTTTGTAGGAAATTGAATGCTCTAAAATATGGTCTCTTATGATTTTTTCGCAAACCCAACCGTTTAAAAGATATTAACGGTTAAAATTTGACTATTTTTGGAAAAATTCTTTATTTCTTATTAATTTTATAACTCAATGAAAAAAAAATTATTAAGAATGATGAAACACATAGTTTTGTAGGAAATTTACTGCTCTATAAAAATGGTCTACCATGATTTTTCGATTAAGTTAAGCGTTTACGAGATATTCATCGTCAAACATCAATGCATATTAGGGTGGATCAAAAAAAAAAATTTTTGTTTTTTTTTATTGGTACTCGGAAAAATAGGTTCCTAGACACCTCTAAGAAATCCTCTCCAAAAACCTATTCATAATAATTTTTTTTCATTGAGTTATAAAATTAATAAGAAATAAAGAATTTTTCCAAAAATAGTCAAATTTCAACCGTTAATATCTTTTAAACGGTTGGGTTTACGAAAAAATCATAAATACCACCATATTTTAGAGCATTCAATTTCCTACAAAACCTAATTAACACGATATTTTTTCAAGTAGTTGGAAGCCAGATATAAATTTTTCTATCTGATAATAAGAAAAAATAGAAAACCGTCAGGCGGAGGACCTTCCCGTCACAATTAAAAACTCATATTTGGAGAGGATTTCTTAGAGGTGTCTAGGAACCCATTTTTCCGAGTACCAATAAAAAAAAAAAAAAATTTTTTTTTTTTGAATCACCCTAATGTACATGCATGTATGCATTTAGATTTATGTACCACTGTGTTATAATATATTTATGTCACTGCATTTGTTTTTTGTTTTCTGTCTTTTTTTCCTTTTTTTAAGTTTTCGCGCGTTTGTTTGTTTGCTGGAACTATTTGGTATATTTGGTTCCCTAATCACCGCAGTTTTTGTTATTGCATATACTCGTACTTGTAAACATTTTGTTTTTTTTTTGATGAGTCACTGCACTTATGTATGTAGTTTATTTTGATTTTGTTTATTTTGCCACCACATTATGTTTGAACATTTTTTTTGTTTGTCTGATTGTTCGCCACTTCTTCATCGCACTGCACCAAATTTTCTTTTATTTTATTTTGTTTAAAAATCCATAGTGCCTGCCACTATGGCTCGAAGGACCATGAATAAAGGTATACAAAATTTAGGTTTAATAAAAACAAATTTGCACAATTTGATTATAATAGTAATTTAATTTGTATAATTAAAACGTTATAAAACTAAATTTTAATAAACAAGTGTCGACGAACGGGGCGGCGAGAACCCTTTTCCAACGTGCTGGAGCTGTCGAGTTTTTATGGATGGAGGTCGAAAGGTTTACTCGCGGTAGAGTAGAGGTGTTGACCTGGCGCAGTGTCTCAGCGAAGCATTTCGGATAATATTTAATTAGTATATACATTAGGGTGTTTTTTTTTTGAACTATTAATTTTTTTCAATCCTTGAAAATACCCTACAAAAAATTCCCTGAAAATTTTAGCACTTAATATTAACATTGAGAACTGGACCAAGGCATGTAAAAATTGTCCATAGAAAGTACACTTTAATCGTGATTTTTTATCTTTAAATTCCTCCAGATAGAAAATAACGAAATAACAGTTACGAAATATTGCACTGATTATATAAAAAGCAGCCAGATGATGGTTGAGTGCTATGACTTTAGCCTGGTGTCACCTTCAGTAATATGGTCCACTATTGATAACGTGACGTTTTTCAATATTTCGTTATTTATTGGATTTGCTTGGTAAAGCCTAACAATAAGTATTCAAATCTTATTGAACCTTTGTATTATATCAATGTTGGTTGCACATGTCTCAGTTGAATGCCATACATCCAAATCGGTTTATGATTGCATTGTGCAATATATATGTATGTATGTATGTATATACTATATATTGCATATGATGTGCATTCTTGTCTAGGCTAAGTTTAGAATTTTTTTTTTAAAGTTTCGTTAGGTAAAACATTATTGATTTTCCATAAAACGTCATACCAGACCTTATCAAACGCCTGAGTTACATCTAGAAAAATAGTTGAACAGTACTCTCTGTGCTCGAATGCTTACCTGATTTCGTTGGTAATTCTATTTACTTGCCCTAAAGTGCCACGTTTAGCACGAAAATCGAATTGGTGCGTTGGTATTATACTATTTTCGTGAAGGAAAGGAGTCAGCTTTGATAGTAACACTTATATCGGTATTCTGCTTGAGACGATTGTCTCATGTCTCTAATTATCACAATAAAGGGTGATTTTTTAAGAGCTTGATAACTTTTTTTAAAAAAAAAAACGCATAAAATTTGCAAAATCTCATCGGTTCTTTATTTGAAACGTTAGATTGGTTCATGACATTTACTTTTTGAAGATAATTTCATTTAAGTGTTGACCGCGGCTGCGTCTTAGGTGGTCCATTCGGAAAGTCCAATTTTGGGCAACTTTTTCGAGCATTTCGGCCGGAATAGCCCGAATTTCTTCGGAAATGTTGTCTTCCAAAGCTGGAATAGTTGCTGGCTTATTTCTGTAGACTTTAGACTTGACGTAGCCCCACAAAAAATAGTCTAAAGGCGTTAAATCGCATGATCTTGGTGGCCAACTTACGGGTCCATTTCTTGAGATGAATTGTTGTCCGAAGTTTTCCCTCAAAATGGCCATAGAATCGCGAGCTGTGTGGCATGTAGCGCCATCTTGTTGAAACCACATGTCAACCAAGTTCAGTTCTTCCATTTTTGGCAACAAAAAGTTTGTTAGCATCGAACGATAGCGATCGCCATTCACCGTAAACGTTGCGTCCAACAGCATCTTTGAAAAAATACGGTCCAATGATTCCACCAGCGTACAAACCACACCAAACAGTGCATTTTTCGGGATGCATGGGCAGTTCTTGAACGGCTTCTGGTTGCTCTTCACCCCAAATGCGGCAATTTTGCTTATTTACGTAGCCATTCAACCAGAAATGAGCCTCATCGCTGAACAAAACACGCGCGCGAAACACATATCGAACCGAACACTGATTTTGGTAATAAAATTCAATGATTTGCAAGCGTTGCTCGTTAGTAAGTCTATTCATGATGAAATGTCAAAGCATACTGAGCATCTTTCTCTTTGACACCATGTCTGAAATCCCACGTGATCTGTCAAATACTAATGCATGAAAATCCTAACCTCAAAAAAATCACCCGTTAGTAATTTAGTGACTCTGTTAGTCAGGAGTCTCATTTTGGTATTCTGGCAGATACAGTAAAGTAGTATACTGTATACAGTGGCGGGTCAAGAGTATCCGAGGCCCTAAGCACAGAGCCTGTGTAGGCCCTCTATTGCTTAAATGGAAATGAAAGGAATGGAATGGAAGGTAGAAAGTATAAAAAGAAAGTTCATAAAAATAGAAAGTGTAGTAAGTAAAATTTAAAACTTAAAACATTTTTTTCCTTGCCTTAATCAGAGCAAACTCCGAAATTACATTTATTTATATTTTATTTGTCGAAGTATGTCTGCCTCAATACACATTAATGCTAAAGAATTAAGCCTGTCTGGACGGATTTTTGTTCTTTGCGGGTTTTTTAATCTTTTTAGTTGTGAGACGGATCGTTCAGCAGAGCAGTTAGTAATAATTAAGCTGTAAAAGATTCTAAACGCCACTTCTATATTTGGGAAAACACACTTTACTTTATCTTTAATAATCATTTCATATAGATCGAAATGGGCGACCTTTATTTCTGAAAATTCATATTTTATTCGAACTTATTTGTGAAAATGATTAAATTCGCCGAGAATGTTTTCATTGAAGTCTTCTGGGTAAGATTCTAAGAGCAATTGGATATCTTTTTCATATTCTGAAAATGACTTATTTAGATCCGCAAGAAATGAAAACTTTTGTGAAACTTCGTGATATACATCACCTCTTCTTGCATTTGAGCATTAAGTGTGTAAATTATTACATTGAAAGCCTCAATGCGGAATTGTAGAATATCATTCCACAAAGTGAGCATAAATATAAACTCAAAATTTTGCAATTTGTTTGAAATATTTTGTGATTCTAACCTGATCTCACCTTGTGTCCTCAGCAATTTCATCTAAAGCATCCAAAATTTTCGGATAGGATTGTAATATTACACTCGTAGCTACAGCGTAAGCTTCCCAAAGAGTGTCCGACAGCGACTTCAGAATGCTATCGCAGAATGCTAAAACTGCCCAACGATGAGTAGAAGCCGAAAAAAATGTATAGCAACTGCACAATTGAAAATAAATTCACTGCGATCGTACAACAATCAGCAGCACTACGACCAGTTTAGAGAATATGCAGCGCATGGTATAAATACAGCATATTTATTAAATTTTTTGCTGCATCCCCTTGTATCGTCCTGACATATTAGAAGCATTGTCATATGATTGTCCTCTGCACTTTGTAATATCTACTTTGCAACCCTCTAGATGTTGTGTGGGGTAACGATAAGTGTATGTAGTTTTAATCAAAGCCACTCCGTAAATAAAGTAGGTAAGTACGAGCGGTAATGGGTACGGGCGCTATCATTTTCAATGCAAAGACAACTCACTCACTCAGTCTCGCGGGGGCGCGACGCGACGTGCGGGCGGGACGCGCAGGGGCAGGGCCCTGCGGGGGTGTATTATGGGTCACTCCCGGACTGCTCGCGCCTTGAGATTTCGGACATACTTATTGTGGATGAATCTCGATAAAATGTAAGTATAAAATGAAACGCCAGCAGAGGATGGAGGCCCCTGGAGAACAGAGGCCCCAAGCACGTGCTTGTAGTGCTTATACGTTAATCCGCCACTGACTGTATAGTAGTATACTGTATCTGCCAGAATAGTAAAATGAGAATCCTGATTAGGTCTGCGACTTTTTCCACGAAACTGGATAATATCCGAACTCAAGAATTGCATCGAAGAGCAAGGAGAGTACCGTTATAACAAATCTCAATTAGCATTTTTGGATTAATATTATCGTGGCCTAATGACTTTTTCGGATTTAGCTCTCTTATGATTATAGTAATTTCAGAAGTAGAAGTCCTAATAGACACAAGCGACTCGTTAGCGGTATTGGGCAACTAAAAGTTTTTCTTTGGTCAATTAGGTTGAAATACATTTTCTAGGAGATTTTTAAAGCAAATTGCCTTTTCCTCATCACTACATGCCCAATTACCATTAAACTATCTTAGAAGCATGTTGGAATCCATTAATGAATTAAAATACTTTTGGGCTTTCCAAAGGGAGTTTTGCTTGCTACAATTGGCCTGCGTTGTATTCTTTCTCACGATTAGGCGCTTTTTTAACTTACGTACAGCATATTTCAGTTGAAGCAGAGTAGAAGGGGAGCAACTTAACTGCCATTTACGTCAAGCTTGCCTTTTCTCATATATAAGTTTTTCTATAGTCATTATTAGTGATCTTTCGAAAACCAACTAGTTTATTGTTTCTTTTAGGTGTAACCAATACAGCTGCATTAGTTATTGCATCATTGAGTTCTCTTAAACTTTCATCAATGTCTCCTCCTGTATTTATTTTGCAATCAACATTGATGTGACTGCTGATATATTTTCTATAGTTTTGCGTGATGTTAGAGAAACTTTTGGATCAAATATCATGTGCTGTTCGTATGACTTTATTAGTGGAGAAGAATGATCAGATGATAGGTCTGTGCATGTATCAGCTATCAGCTGTTATAACTGATCTATCTATATTTTTGACTACAGCAAAATCTATTAAGTCTGATATTTTTTTCTGACCAACCGATTTCTAACCAACACTGCCGTGGCACCACGCGCTTTTATTCCGGGGTATTCGTAACATAGAGTCTAAATCCCGGCACATTGAAATTATTTTTATTTGTAAGAAAAGTTTCTGATATAAGCACTACATCGGTATTTTTTCGGACAGAAATTTAATAATATCTAATTTATGTTGGTTAACACCGTTAGCATATCATGTACAGATATTATATTTAATACGCTCATTTCTGACTTAATACATTTTGCAGCATTTTACTTTGTAATTTTATTAAATCTTGGATCATGCTTTGCATTGTAGACATAAATTTCGTCATACACTGTGAACATTTTTAAATCATAGTTTCAGTACCTCCGTTTGGAGGATTTTACTGCAGTTGCATTTCACTACATTTGCATAGCTTCCTTTCATAGTATTATTCTTAAAAGTAATGGAATTTGAACTTTTATCTGACGTACTTTTATTACGACGTACTAGCATGCCCTGTAACAACTAGGATTTCAAATCTTTATATACAGGACAACCTCTGTAGTTAGCAGTGTGATTTCCTCCATAATTGCTGCATTGTTTCGTCTTTCCTAAAGATGCATTTGGAAGTGGGATGTAAGTCACCACAAACACTGCGTAGAGTGCAATATAATTTGGAATGCCCATATTCTTGACAGTTAGTACATTGAATCGGACCGTTTCTTTCATGTGGTTCTTCAACAGTTTCTTTACGATGCAGCAAATATTTCAGATAATATGTATATAGGATGTGGTCATTTTGTTTAAGTGTGGCTGTGGTACTTTATTTCTATTAAATATGGTCTATCTGACTGAGACAATACTGCGCCTATGGCGAAGTTGGACGCTTCTGTGGTCAGCTCAAATTCTTTGCTGTAATCCGGATATGTGAGGATGATATCCTCTGAGGTGAGGGAATTTTTTATTTTCATGAAAGCTTCTATCGCTTCCATATTCAAATTTATTTTTATGTGGTTAGATTTATTCTTTGACATACGACCGTCTTCCCCTCTTAAAAGAGATGTCAGGAGTTTTGCAAGTTTAGCGTAGTCTCTTATAAAACGCCGGTAGTACCCTGACATAGGAAGCTGCGAAGTTATTTTAAATTTTGTGGTTGTCGAAAGTTTGAAAGGGCTTCAACTTTTTTTGGGTTGGTTCTTATGGTGTGATTACATATCTTAAGAATTCTACTTTTTTTTGAAAAATTTACATTTTCCTAAGTGCACTTTCATAATAGCGTTTTCTAATGTTTCGAACACCTAAAAACAATTATATCATCAATATACACGTAGCAACATTTCCCTATGTGTTCTCTTAATATATCATCTAATGCGCGTTGGAAAACAGATGGCGCATTTTTTAGACCAAATGGTAGTCGAGTAAACTCGTACTTTCCATTGTTGATAGAGAAATCAGTTTTCTCTATATCAGATTTTTTAGTGGAATCTGGTGAAAACCACTTTTAAGGTCGAGAACTGAGAAGAAATTGCTATTACCTAGTTGAGAAATTACTTCTGTAATTTCCGGAATGGGGTATCTATCCGCGATCGTTACTTCATTTAATTTCCTATAATCAATGACCATACGGTATTGTTTATTTCCTGCCTCGTCTGGCTTCTTTGGTACAATCCACACTGGGGAGTTGTACGGTGATCTAGATGGTCTAATTATACCATCACTTAAAAGCTTTTCTACCTGGGATTCCATCTCCTGTTTCAATGCTGCAGGATATGGATAAAATTTTGTGTAAACAGGGGAATCGGATGTTGTCCGAATTTGTCCGACCACTTTTGTTGTATAAGTTAGCTTTTCGTCGGGTTCAGAAAAAAGATTTGGGTATTTATTTACGATGTTTTCCATCGTGTGCATTTGATTTTTTGAGAAGTTTCCCTCATCTATGTTAATTGCGTTCACTCGCTGTGAGGGGAGCTGTTTGAGGTGAACCTAAAAGCCGTTAATTAAAGTCATGTAACTTTCGCCAGTGTATATAATAGCTTTAAATTCCCGAAGGGTATCATTCCCTAGAATACCGTCAAATCTTTTGAGAAGTGGCATTAGATAGAATTTAATTTTATCCTTAAAGTTAAAAAGTTGAAAATAAGTGTGTTCACTGATTTCTAAATTTCCCGCAATAGATTTTGCAAAAAAGGGATTGTAATTTTTGATTCTTTTTTTTGCCAACTCTGGCTTAACATAATTTTTACTGGAACCTGTATCCACTAAAATTTTTAAAATTCTGCCGCTCTCCGCCTTTACTTCGAAGAAGGGGAGCGAAGAGCTAATTATTCTAAAAAATGGATATTGCTTGGTTCACCAAATTGTCCGTCTTCCTGTGAGGCTGTGTCAATGTGAAATGTTCGTTGCTCTTTCCTTCGCTGTTGATTCGGAAATTGTTGTGGCCTCTTGCCAAAGTGCTCACTTTCTTGGGGTCTGTTCATATAGTTAACGCGACGAGAGTGTATGCTCGGGTCGACGTCTATGGGCTCTGGACGTGGCTGCGATTTCGGAGGCCTTGTGGGATTATTATCGTGGTGAAAATTGTTATATTGTTGTTGCCTTGGTTGCCAAGTTGTCCTCTGTGGTTGGGGTAAATGCGCTAGCTAGGGGTAAAATTGGTGCCTTTGTGGCTGTGGAGAATTCCTTTGTGGCTGTGGAAAATTCCTTCTTGGAGGTAAGGCTGGAGGCTGTACTGGTTTTGCATTGTACGCATGGTTCATACGAAAGTTTTGGTTCTGCAGTTTTAAACAGAGATGAAGAGCCTGCGGCAGGTCTGCCGGCTCTCGTATTCCTAATAGTCTAGGTAAATCGCCGTTAAGCCCTTTTATAAAAGTATCTAATGCTTTGTCTCTATATGCTTGCGTCAGCCTGCGAAGAGATTCATTGCCCATATCGAGACAACCTAATTTATTTAATATCAATGAAAGGTGATACACTTGTTGATAGAAATCCGAAACTGTTCTATTTCCTTGGACCAATGTGGTCATTTGATATTCTAATGTTGACAAGTCGCGCTTGTCACCGTAATGCATAATTAAACATTTGGAAATTGATGGCCAATCAAGTGGCGTATTGTATGCTTCTAATGCCGCATCGGCATTGCCTATTATCTTGTTCCGTATACGCTTAAAATTCCGTAATACTTCGGTGTCCCCTTTTGAGATTGATATATAGCTAAAACTCGATCTACACTTTTTTTCCATGAGTTGAATTCTCCTGGATTTCCAAAGAATTCCTTTAGACATTTTACGATGTCAGGTATCCTATCTAATTCGCCTAAGTTGTTTCTATGTTCTATGTCTATTGTTTGGTCCGTAATGTCGGTGGCAATTGCATTTGGGTGTAATGCCGCATGTACCACTTGCGGTCCCTGTGTCTTTACTATGTCTGAAGCTATACTAGCTATGAGCCTGGACAGGTCGTCCATGCTTAATTGTGTATTTTGAGATGTCTGAGGGGTATTAGGTGCCGAATTGGTGGGAAGAATTGGAGGACGGATTAAATTATTGGGGTTCGCTATTTGTATATTCTTTAATATTCTCAGTATAATATTATTAATAAGATATATTAATATTCCTAATATAATATAATTCCTAAATGGTTATAGTGTCTAAGTATAGTTATTGTAGTCTCCTTCCACTTACAGGATTGCTGGGTATTCTGTTGTCTTTGCTGCTACTTCTGATAGTATTTCTATTAGCTGGATATATGTAGAATCGTCATCCACTTGCTGAGCTGTATGTGCTTGTTGCTGGGGGCGTTGTTGTTGTATTAATGCTTGTTGTTGCTGCTACTCCTATTGTTCTTGTAGCCTTTGCTTTTTTAGACTCTCGCAACAAAGTTGCTAAAGAGAGTATTATAGTTTTGTTCACATAACGGTTGTTTGTAAGTCCTAAAACTAAAAGAGCCAGATATAGGGTTACATATACCAAAGTGATCAGGGTGACGAGTAGAGTTGAAATCCGGATGTCTGTCTGTCCGTCCGTCCGTCTGTCCGTCCGTCCGTCTGTCCGTCCGTGCAAGCTGTAACTTGAGTAAAAATTGAGATATGATGAAAACTGGTACACGTATTTCTTGGCTCCATAAGAAGGTTAAGTTCGAAGATGGGCAAAATCGGCCCACTGCCACGCCCACAAAATGGCGGAAACCGAAAACCTATAAAATGTCATAACTAAGCCATAAATAAAGATATTAAAGTGAAATTTAGCACAAAAGATTGCATTAGGGAGGAGCATATTTGGACGTAATTTTTTTGGAAAAGTGGGCGTGGCCCCGCCCCCTACTAAGATTTTTGGATATATTTCGGAAACTACTATAGCTATGTCAACCAAACTGTATATAGTCGTTTCCTTCAGGCATTTCCATATACAGTTCAAAAATGGAAGAAATCGGATAATAACCACGCCCACCTCCCATACAAAGGTTGTGTTGAAAATCACTAAAAGTGCGTTAACCGACTAACAAAAAACGCCAGAAACACTAAATTTTACGGAAAAAATAGCAGAAGGAAGTTGCACTCAGACTTTTTTTAAAAATTGAAAATGGGCGTGGCGTCGCCCACTTATGAACCAAAAACCATATCTCAGGAACTACTCCACCGATTTCAATGAAATTCGGTATATAATATTTTCTTAACACCCTGATGACATGCACGAAATATGGGTGAAATCGGTTCACAACCACGCCTTATTCCAATATAACGCTATTTTGAATTCCATCTGATGCCTTCTCTGTAAAATATATAAAGGGTGATTTTTTAAGAGCTTGATAACTTTTTTTAAAAAAAAACGCATAAAATTTGCAAAATCTCATCGGTTCTTTATTTGAAACGTTAGATTGGTTCATGACATTTACTTTTTGAAGATAATTTCATTTAAATGTTGACCGCGGCTGCGTCTTAGGTGGTCCATTCGGAAAGTCCAATTTTGGGCAACTTTTTCGAGCATTTCGGCCGGAATAGCCCGAATTTCTTCGGAAATGTTGTCTTCCAAAGCTGGAATAGTTGCTGGCTTATTTCTGTAGACTTTAGACTTGACGTAGCCCCACAGAAAATAGTCTAAAGGCGTTAAATCGCATGATCTTGGTGGCCAACTTACGGGTCCATTTCTTGAGATGAATTGTTGTCCGAAGTTTTCCCTCAAAATGGCCATAGAATCGCGAGCTGTGTGGCATGTAGCGCCATCTTGTTGAAACCACATGTCAACCAAGTTCAGTTCTTCCATTTTTGGCAACAAAAAGTTTGTTAGCATCGAACGATAGCGATCGCCATTCACCGTAACGTTGCGTCCAACAGCATCTTTGAAAAAATACGGTCCAATGATTCCACCAGCGTACAAACCACACCAAACAGTGCATTTTTCGGGATGCATGGGCAGTTCTTGAACGGCTTCTGGTTGCTCTTCACCCCAAATTCGGCAATTTTGCTTATTTACGTAGCCATTCAACCAGAAATGAGCCTCATCGCTGAACAAAATTTGTCGATAAAAAAGCGCGAAACACATTTCGAACCGAACACTGATTTTGGTAATAAAATTCAATGATTTGCAAGCGTTGCTCGTTAGTAAGTCTATTCATGATGAAATGTCAAAGCATACTGAGCATCTTTCTCTTTGACACCATGTCTGAAATCCCACGTGATCTGTCAAATACTAATGCATGAAAATCCTAACCTCAAAAAAATCACCCGTTAGCATTACAACCATTGATACTTTGCATAAAACAAACTTTTAATTTCCATCTGATTCTTTCACTATGCAGTATACAAATCAAACATAGATGAAGTTATCAAAATAAAACTTTGCACAAATAGGACCCTAAAGATATTTAATTTTAAATGTAAAATTTTCGAAATTGGACTATAACCTTCCAAGAACTGGGACACTAATCTTTAGTGAGTCGAACTTAGTAATGTTTTATCGAATACTCGTATGTCAGACGATTTGTGGGATCTTAAAATTCCGGGAAAAAATTTTTGAGCTAATGTCGCGCCCTTTCGGCAAATAGATCCATATATATGTACACTGACGGACAAAAGACACCGTCACATGACCATTACAATTACACAAATTAGCATTCTTTTTACAAACTGCAATTTAATTGAATGTATTTGGTGACAAAATAAAATGTTTTAAGTTTTGCCTTATTTACAAAAACAACTATATTTTCCTTAAAGAACATAATTTTTATGGACAAAATTCCATAGTTCAGCGGCCCCGTACCACAATTCCTGGTATTATAAATCGCTTCAAAATTGACCCAGATTGTGGGTTTCAACCGAGAACTGGAAGACCGCTTGCGCTATCAGAGCGGGATAAACGGGAGATAGTGAAGGTAATCAAAAAAATCCCAAAACTCCATCATCGAAGATAGCTGCAACTCTGAAGGAAGACGTTAGTACGGTTGTTCATCCTCGGACTGTTCGTAGAGTTTGCCGCAAAAAACCAATGATAAGTAAGATGAACAAAAAACAAAAACGACTTTTATTCGCAAAAGAACACGTAAAGAAGCCGACGGACTTTTGGGAGAAAGTAATATTCTCTGATGAAACCAAATTTTGTCTATACAAAACAGATGGGTGAGTTTTGACATGGCGAAGCATTGTCAGAAAAATATTCACCCAACAGAAAAACACGGGTGTGGTAGAGTTTTGGTGTGGGAGTGTACGTCAGCATCTGGGGTTGGAGAGCTCGTGTTTATTGATGAAATAATGGACAAAATGAAAAAAAAGTGCTCAAAAACTTGGAATAGAGAACGGCTACCAATTTCAGCATAACAACGACCCCAAGCATACAGCAGAAATTGTTCGCTTATGGGTATTGTACAACTCTCATACTTCATACTTTGAAAACTCAACCTCAATCCCCTGATCTCAATTCGATCGAACATTTATGGGACCACGTGGATAGACGTCTTCGAGAAAACCATGTTTCATCAAAAAATGGACTAAAGCAAATACTTCTTGAAGACTGGATCAAAATTAATTCAGATGTTACGAAAAAATTAGTTCATTCAATGCAGAACGTTTACAAGAAGTTATTAAAAATAACGGTAAACATACAACACATTAAAATATATTTCCTTTACCTATAATGAAATTTTATATAATATGACGGTGACTTTTGTCGATAGGAAATATGCATTCTAATTTTTAAATTCATATTTTTGTACAATAAGTAAAGTTAAAAAAATTGTATATACATACTAATATAAAAAATGAGATAAATTGCAGATTCAGTTGAGCATATGAACTTTTGTATTTTTAATATTTTGTGGGCGTGGCCACTCTTCAAAGATTATTAATACCAAATGACGGTGACTTTTGTCCAGCAGTGTATATTTCCGGTTGACTTTATACCGCATCTAATGGCGAACATGTAATGAAATTCTAACTTTATTTTTTTGGCATCCTCTTTGTGAAATGTAATGCTGTTGACATATTTATTTATTGCGATATCGAACTTACTACTGTCATCCTTTGTACCAATTTACACTTTTGAGTTTTATTTTATTTATAGTTCTTTATAGGTTATCATTTAATGTCATTTGTGGGTGTAGCAATGGTCCGCATTTTCGTGCTATTAATTTTTACAACTTTTGGCTATGAAGATCCATCAAGTACCAGTGTTTATTGATGGTATAGCGAATCCAATGAAGATAGTTGCCTCACTCCAACTCAGAAAACTTTAGAGAATATATATGTATAATATGATTGCAGACAGAAATTTTTCCCGTGGGATCCCACACAATTGGTTCATCGTTCAAAAAAGACTCATGTCGAATAGTCGGGAAAATTTAAAAAAAATACGATATAAGTACTTGGAAACATCTCTATCACAACGTAACAGATGATGAATCATAGATTTGGGTGTTTCAAATTGATCCGGATCTAAAGAAAGCTGTTCGATTACAAAGCACTTCCAAATAAATGGTTGCTTGTTTTTTAGACAAACTGAATATGTGGCAGCCATACCACTAGAATAAATCAAAACAGTTTATTCTGAAAAGCATATATCTGTTTGTTTGCCAGTTGTCTTTCAAGAAATCAGAAAAATCAGCAATCGAAGACAAAACAATTTTTTTGAAGTGGCAAAAGCGCTGTGAGAATTCGTTCAAACGCATGCAAGAGTGTAATGATCTTAACCTATATATATATTTATATATCCATATATATAAAAAGTAAATAATATATCTAAAAGTAAATAATATTTATAACTCAAGAACGGCTGAACCGATTTGGCTGAAAATTGGTGTGGAGGTAAGAACCAAGGTCCGGACATAGGAAACTTTTTTTATTTCTTTATACTTAAATTCGACACAATTTAAATATACAAAAATTATATTTCAAATCATAAGCATTGTTCAAAATTCATGTATGCAAAAATCATTTAAATATGTTTTGACTTCAAGAACAAAAAAATAATAATAATAAAAAGTAAGAAGTGCCAAGTTCGGGTGCAACCGAACATTTTATACTCTTGCAACTTGCAAGAATCACTACACCAATACACTGTTATGAGTAAAACATGCATGCAGTCAACCTGAAGTTTAGAAATCTTTATATTAAGTATATGGAGGCTAAGGGAAGTATTGGTCCGATTCAACACATTATGACATACAGACATACCATTATAAAAGAAAGATTATCCCGTAATTTTAGTTATAAACACCTGTATACCACACATTGACCAATATTATGGATCAAAAGTCAACTATAGGTATCGGAGTCTTAATTTTCGGTACCTAGGGGCTTGAACAGTTTTTTATAGGATTTAAACAATTTTTGGCTATAAGGTGGCACTTACTTAAGACAACATTCGTGCAAAGTTTTATTGATTTGTATACTGGAAACTGAATGTGGCAAGTGGAATTTAAAATTGTGCTATCGGGAAGTATTCGTGGTTGTTGTCTGATTTCGTCCATTTTTGCAATAAGAATGTAAGACGAATGCTACGTATAAAATTTTGTCGAAATCGGTTGGTTGAGATTCCGAGATCTGGGATTTCACCAAAAGGTGGGCAGTGCCACGCCCATAGTCCAACTTTCACAATGGCTCTCATAAAGCTCTATCATACCATCTCGGTGGCAAAATGTAATGTATCTCGCCTTTTTAGTTATTGCTTTATCGCGCTTTTAATAATTTTAAACAGTACCGATTTCATACGTTTTCACACTGTCGGTAGACTGTAATAGATTTGTATACTACAAATTTGGCTGTTGTAGCTTAAGTGATTTAGTAGATATGTATAATTACAGCTTTATGTCTTAATTCAGTGCTTAGTTATAGCAGTTTATAGTTTTTCAATTAATGGTGATTTGTGGGCGTGGCAGTGGTCCGATCACACCTATCTACGAACTCAAGAATTCTTTTTTACTAAGGGACCTATATGCCAAGTTTTATCAAGATATCAATTTTTAATCAAGTTACAGCTTGCACGGAGGGACGGTCAGACAGACAGTCAACCGGATTTTATCCCATCATCACATCGTCATCCTGATATTTTATATATATACCTATATAAATTTCTATCTATCATGATTAATTTTATGTGATAAAAAGAACCGTTAGGTGAACAAAGCCATAACTGGTTGCAAAAGTATAATAATAATAACAACACATAACTACCGTAAAAGTACAGCAATTAGCGTATACATGGATTATAATGATTGTTGCTACTGAACAAGGCGCACCATATGAAACCGGTAAGACATTTTTAATGTCACAAGAGAAATCGCATTGACAATTGCGTCGCCAAGGTACTGCGGCTGAGCGTTTGAAAAGCTACGCTATTCCCGCAGCATTTCATTTTGCTATCCTACCGCTCTCATTTTGACGGGAGTCGTAGCACATCCAAAGAAGAACAATGTAAAATTATGTACTCTGCTCTGCTCGGATTTTTGTTCGGTAAAAAACTATAGCTGTAGCAAAAGCCGAAAACGAAGTACTGTGCTCTGCTCTGGGAGCGGTATGAGAGCAGAGCTATACATGCGAGAGCTGTAGCAAATGAAAACTTTAATTTGCTCTGCTCTCAAACCGCTCCCAATTTGTTACTACCGCTACGCCAAAGCAGAGCACAGCCCTTCTTTTTTGACTATTGCTACAGCTATAGTTTTGCCAATCAAAAAGATTACAGGAAATATTAATGGATAACTGAATTTGCAAATGTTAGCAATGAAAAAACTATAAATATTATTGCTACCCTCTTTCCTAAGCACAAGTATTAACAACTAACAATTTTGAAAATTAGTTACACGTTGAATATAAAATTAAAAAAAAAATTAAAAAATCAATACGTGGTAGTATATTTTTTATATGTATTTACATATAATATCAAATCGAACATTCCTTAATTGGGAAGATTCCGCTACCTCCTCGTCCTATGTCCTCGATAGAATGAAGGTTGATATCACCGCTGTCCACGAAATGCGATGGACGGCACAAAACGAGTAGGTCCTTGCGGAATTTACAACAGTGGTCATATAAAAGGTCGCAAGTTCGGTCACAATTCGCATCAAAGGAGAATATCCACAACAAGGCGAAGTTCTTCAACATGTCGCTGATTTGAGCTCACGCAGCGATGGAAAAGGAGGACGCTGTGACCAAAAATGCCTTCTATCAGCGCTTGGAGCGCACCTATTAGAGCTGCCCCTGCCACAATGTCAAAATCGTACTTGGCGACTTTAACGCCAGGGTGGCCAAAGAAGGTATCTTTGGCACAACGGTCGGTAAATGCAGTCTCCATGAGGAATGACCAATTGGGTTGAGGCTGATCGACTGCGCTGGGGCCCTAAATATGGTTATCTGTGGAACTAGATTCCAGCATAGGAAACTTCACCAAGCTATTCAGCTGTCTCTGGATCGAAAAGCCATAAACCAGTTCGATTACGTTGTGATAGACGGAAGACATGTCTAACGGTTAAGACGTCCGTAGGCTCCGAGGTTCTCGGACCACAATCTTGTTGCAGCCAAAATACGCCCCCGCTTCTGTGCTGCTATAAACGCATGTTAATAAATACCAGGAAGGTTTGACATCGAGAAGCTGAAATCACCACCGACTGCTGAGCGATTTTTTACTCGACTTGCACTCCTGCTCTCTTAAAACAATCGTCAGCAACTTGCTATAAGGGAACTTTGGGACGGCATTTCAAGCTCCTTACGTACAGCTGCAACCGAAACCATTGGTTTTCGGAAAATGCAAAAGAACAGCTGGTATGATGAGGATTGCAGTATCGCAGTGTAGAGTAAACAGCCTGCCTACCCCGCAACCTTTCAATAGACCACAACACGTGGGAAGAGGGAAGCGAGACGAATTTGCAGACAAAACACGAGAGACGTACAACGATTCTCCAATCGATGAGGATGGAGCAGACGTTCCATTGCTTGACCATGAAGTAGTTCGATTAGCAATTACCCGCTTGAAGAACAATAAAGCGGCGGAAGCCGATGGATTGTCGGTCGAGCTTTTCAAACACCGCGCCGAAGAACTGATAAGGAGCAAGCATCAGCTTTTTTGTAGAATATGGTCGGACGAAACCATGCCTAACGAATGAAATTTAAATGTGCTCTGCCCAATCCACTTAAAGGGAGACGATCTGCACCAACTATCGTGGGATAAGTCTGCTCAACATCGCATATAAGGTTTTAGCAAAAGTATTGTGTGAAAAATTAAAGTTATTCATACATCGAGATTCTTACAGCGAGATTAGCGTTTTCGTTCTTATTAATAAATACAACTTTACTGTATCGAATAGTTAATAACTAGTTAGCCACAGTAAAGCGTGGACGGTGTCTTCTAATGGAAAATATTTTGTAAAACAATAAAACAATTTTCGATGATAAATATTGGTTTTTGTTCTGTGATACCGAAATATAAATGTGCAAACAACCCAGTGGCCTAGCTATCTAGGGGCTAGACGGGGCAGTGCGACTCCTTACCAGAAATCTTGATCGATTTGAATGTTTGGAAATTTCTCCCATTTTCAAAGTAAATATGACTTGTTGCAACCCCAGTTTAATAATGACAACTCAGTTGAGAGAAGCTCAAAAGTTATGTCTTGGGAATTCCACTAAATACTTTCTGTAGGTTGGTTGTTGTGATATGGGCGTTTTATTATTCGTCGGTGACCGTTTTATTGTGATCTCGTGTTAAGATTTTTTTCGAGAACGGTTAAACAATTAATGCAGTATCAAGAGTAAGTAAGCTAACGTCAATAATTTTTGTACTGGTCTATTTATTGTTTCAATTTATTTGATTTTATCACGAATGTTGATGTCCGTTAAGTCAATAAATCGTGTAAAATCTATAGATTTTGGCTGCGGCTCATTGTATAACGCGAAATATGGAGAAAAAATTCAAGTCATCTGCAGTAGGTACATTAATTTAAGTCCGCGGGCAGGAGATCGTTCATGGTCTCCAACGTTAAATGTGATAATGGTGTACAAAAAATAATAAGGATATCTTGCTTAACGCAGAGTACGTACATTGTGTCACTCATAATTTAAATTTGGTGATAAAATCGCAAAGATGCAAGACTTGTATAACTTTTTCGGAAACAGCATCAAACGTTAGGATCTACTGTTAAAATTCACTGGCGAATCGGACACCACTCTAAAAAACTAAAACGATACTAAACTAACCACGTCTGCACTATCACTTCGTTATTTTGATATGCTAAAGAGTCCTAATAAAGATGAGCGCAGTGTGGAAGATAGTATTAAAACAAAAATTCGAGTTCGTCTTGCTTTGCGAGTTCATGAACAATGTATTGAACAACATCATTTATTCATACAGAACTTTACAAAAATGTGAAATCAATTTAGACGAGACGAGTAACCTTTTAGCAGAGACCACAGTTTTAACTTTATAGAAATGATTTCAAATTATTCAAGTGCAAGGCCAGTGAGACTTCAATACAATTGATACTAATTTTCAAGGAAAGGCAAAGAGTTAATAAACATTTTAATTAATTAGCTGCTGATCACCGATTTCCAAGCCAAGAAAAAATACTTAAAATTGAGATTTTCAATAATATACTAGGCATGTAATATCTCAATTAGATACACGTTTTATTAGTATGAGTGCAGTCTGTCATATATTCGATTTTCTAACACAACATTTTTATACTTTCGCAACCAGTTGCTAGAGAGTATTATAGTTTTGTGCACCTTTTATGCGTATCACCTAAAACGAATCGAAATAGATATAGGGTTATATATACACCCTGTCAAGAAAGTATCGGGAATTTATAAATAAAACGAAAATTTTGCAATCATCATTCAAAGTTATTTTATAGCCTTCAAAGTAATATCCATTTGAAGCGATGCACATATGCCAACGCTTCTTCCAATCGTCAAAACATTTTGTAGAATAAGAAAAAGTCACAGGGAAACATATCAGGTGTATACGATGCTTGCTCAAAGATATTTGTTACGACGGATAGCGTCTCGTAAGCGCTTCATAACATCACGTTATCATCAGTTACACTCGTTGAAGCCCGTCCAGAACGAGGCATGTTTTTCACGACCCTCCTCCCGTCCCTCCTTGAATACTCTGTCCCGCTCGTAAGTGCGCGTTTAAGATAAAGCAGATTCACCAAAAGCCTTTTTCAACACTTTCAATGTATCGGCACACGAAAATTCGTACGCAACACAAAATTTAACAGAAATAAGTTGATCAATATTTTCGGTCTTTGTAAAATTCGACAAAACCCTACTGGGATCGACTGACAGAAACAGCTGCTATTAAGACACTCGCTGACAGAACGCGGTAATTTTTGGCATCATAATGAAGGACAGTTATATCAACCATCTTCTTCTTCTTCTTTACCGGCGTAGACACCGCTTACGCGAATATAGCCGAGTTAACAACAGCACGCCAGTCGTTTCTTCTTTTCGCAACGGGGCTTCAATTGGAAATGCTAAGCGAAGCCAGGGTCTTCTCCACTTGGTCTTTCCAACGGAGTGGAGATCTTCCTTTTCCCCTGCTTCTCCCGGTGGGTAGTGCGTCGAATACTTTCAGAGCTGGAGTATTTTCGTCCATGCGTAAGACATGACCTAGCCAGCGCAGCCGCTGTCTCCTGATTCGCTGAACTATCTCAATGTCGTCGTATATCTCATACAGCTCACCGTTTCAACGAATTCTACATAAATTCGTCTTGGCCAATGCGCAAAGGACCATAAGTCTTTCGCAGAACATTCCTCTCGTAAGTTAGTAACGTCGACTTATCTGATGTTTTCATCGTCCATGCCTCTGCACCATATAGTAGGACGGGAATAACGAGTGACTTATAGAGTTTGATTTTTGTCTCTCGAGAGAGAACTTTACTTCTGAATTGCCTACACAGTCCAAAGTAGCACCTGTTGGCAAGAGTTATTCTGCGTTCGATTTCCAGGCTGACATTGTTGGTGGTGTTTAAGCTGGTTCCCAAATATACGAAACTTGTTTGATGACAGGAGATATTTCGTCTTGCCCTTGTTCATCACCAGACCAATCTGAATCCAGTCTGAAAGCACAACTAACGACGCGGGTGTTGAGGCCAATGATATCAATATTGAATTATTTTATCATAGAGCAGATAGTAGAAGCCGCACGAAAGGAAGTCGCCTTGTCTGAAACCTCGTTTGGCCCTTCCCGATCGGAGAGGTCCTTCCCGATCCTGATGGAGCTTTTGGTATTGCTCAACGTCAGTTTACACAGCGGTTTAATTTTTTAGGAGATACCAAATTCTGACATCGCGGCATAAAAGCAGCTGCCGTTTTCGTGCTGTCAGAAGCAGCTTTGAAATCGACGAAGAGGTGGTGTGTGTCGACTCTATTTTCACGGGTCCTTTCCAAAGTTTGCGCGTTGTTAATATATGATTCCAATCGTTAAACATGCTTCCGTCCGAGCTTTTTCTAGAAAAAAGCTGATGCATGCACCTTTTCAGTTTATCGCCGCCGTGTTTGAATAGCTCGACCGCGGCCCTGACGGCCAGCTTATAAAGCTCTTCATATCCAGGCACTTCGGCCCAATCTTTTTTTCAGTCTGCAAATGCGTCTCGCTTCCATCTTCAACTTTCGGTACCTATCCCATTCCGCACGTGCTGTGGTCGATCGTTACAAACTAAGAAAAAAAATATTAGCTGTCTTCTATATAAGAGGAAGATGAGAGAGGGAAAAGAAAATTTACCTATACATTTTTGACAAGGTGTATATAAATAATTAAGATTACGAGAAAAGTTGAATTTCGGGTATGTCTCTCCGTCCGTCCGTGCAAACTGTAACCTGAGTAAAAATTGAGATATCTCGATAAATCTTTGTATGTAGGTTCCTTAGTGCAAAAAAACATTTCGAGTTCGTAGATAGGCGTAATTGGACCACTGCCACTCCCACAAATCGCCATTAACCAAAAACATATAAAGTGCCATAGTTAGCACTGAATTAAGGTATAAAGCTCTAATTAGTAAAGAGGATCGCAGTTGCCATGGACACGTGTGGGGAAAAAGTTTGGAAAAGTGGGCGTGGCTCCGCCATTTAACAAGTTGAATGTACATTTCTCAAAAACCACTTAAGATTCAATACCCAAATTTGCTGAATAAAAAATCTATTACTGTCTACCGACAGTCCCCCTGCGGGGAGGGGGATTGACTAAAATCCAAAATCCAAATGCACTATGTCCGACATTCACGTGTCTGGTTTAACTGAATGTCGGCATGGTCATGACGTGTCAGAAAAGTGCTATATTGAAATGATTATCATATTCTTTGAATGGGTTTGCGATTATATAACAAACACAAAAATGAAATGACGAACAACATTTCATACAGCCGGGTCCTTAGGAATTCCTAGAAGTTCTTAGGGTCCCCAACTGGCAGTAGATCACAGGTAACACTGTGGTCTACAGGTCACACGAAAGACTAAAACATGGTACCACGGGGAGCAGTTTTCCCTTGGAGTTCGCTCCAATCTGCGCATTGGGTTCGGCCCTTTGGGGAGATTCGTGGTGGCTGTGGTTTAAACCTAAATGCAGGAAGGGCTTTTGTCCAATGTGGAGTCGCACTGCGGCCGCGTGCCGGACCCAAAGTACGGCAGAGGTTTAGGTAGGCCTCGTACCCGACCAAGGTGGCTAGGGTGTTCCTTTGGTTTTCACCCGAACCGATTGGAACCAAAGTATAAGTGTGTTGCGGCACTTTGCTCTGGTTCTCCCAAGGTATAGTGTTGTGCATGCACTTATGCTTTGGGGCGTTGATCGGCGCATTATACTGATCTACGTGTCTCTAGCAATAGAAAACACCGTGGATTTGAGCCTACAAGTGGCAGATACTCACGTTAAAACACATTGACAGTTGTCTACCGACAGTGTGAAAATGGATGAAATCTGAGGATAACCCCGCTCACGTCCTATATAACTACATATACTGTTAAGAACTACTAAAAGCACGATAAATCCATAACTAAATACACCAGAAACATTAAATTTTACCACTGAGATGGTGGGCATGACACCGTCCACTTTTGGGTGAAATCCCCTATCTCGGAATCCCAAGCAACTGATTTCGACAAAATTTTGTACTTAGCATTAGTCTTACATTCTTATTGCAAAAATGGACAAAATCAGACAACAACTCCGAATACTTCCCGTATAGCACAATTTTAAATACCACTTGATTCGTTCAGTTTCCAGTATACAAATCAATAAAACTTTGCACGAATGTTGTCTTAAGTAAGTGCCACCTTATAGCCAAAAATTGTTTAAATCAAATAAAAACCCTTAAAGCCCCTAGGTACCGAATATTTAGACCCCGGTACCTATAATATAATCTCTTTCCTATAAAAGAGAAAAACTTTAATCGAAAATGTCGGTCAATTTGTGATATACTATATAACTGAAATTAAGGGATAATCCTTTTCCTATAATGGTATGTCTGTATGTCAAAATGTGTTGAATAAGACCAATACTTCGCTTAGCCTCCAGATACTTAATATAAATATTTTCGAACTTCCGGGGGACTTGTCTCCCATATATCGGCCAATACGTGAGTTATCCCAATAAAATTAAGAGAGCGTGTTTTATTCCTAATAGTGTATCTGTTTGCGAAAAATTAGATAAAATTGGGTCACTACTACCCCTAACTCCCATATACAAGTATTATATATATTGTATATGTTTTATATAATGATATTGGTTTTTAACAAACCTTATGCAGAAAATGTCGGTAAGTGTATTAGTTGTATTTTGTCTATGTATATATAAAATTGCTTGAGTTTCGATTCTCTGGTTGACGTTTTACTGTTTAAATATTTCCCTGGCTTTGATTCTTGCACGTTGCGAGTTGCAACGGTATAAAATATTCGGTTGCACCCGAACTAAGCTCCATCTTACTTGTTATTAGATATTGATGAAACAACTTTATTACCAAAGTTGACGAATTCCAAAGAAAATAATAAGATGTTATAGTCCCTAGTATCTCACTTCAATTTAGTAATAAAGTGTCCAATATGGACCGGTGGCGTCATTGAACCGTACTTCTTCCGTGGTGATCAAGACTGGACATGGACTTGAACAGTATGTGGTTGTTATGTTATCTCACAAAATCGTCCGATTTTATGCCGTTATATCCTGTGGAGCTACGTCAAGTCTACGGCTGTGCGAACAAGCCAGCAGTTGATGAATTTCGTAGGAATATCAAATGTGAAACTACTGCAGTATCGGCCGATTTATGGTTGAACCGTGGGTTCGGCGGCTGTACTTCTGCAAGCGCGCCCATGGTGGATATAAAAAAGATATCGAGTTCCATACATAATGGCATCGAATTTTCTTTCACAGGAATAGAGAATTTCATTGAAGTCCCAAACCGTTTCTTTTGTAGCGCTATTATTGAAAACTCTTACATATATTTACCACCTAATTTTACCTCAACTATCTCAAGGATGAACTGTTCAACAATTATCTAAGGAAATAATGAGCAAATATGGAATACAGCAATGTTATTATTCTTCACAATTGCTGTCACTTCTGCAGCAGCTGAAAGGTCATTTAGCAAATTAAAAATTATTTAAGAATTAATATCGGCCCGACTCGACTCCGATATTTATCGCTAATAGCATAACTTTGATTTATATGAAGTTATTGATATTTTTGCGAAAACTAAAGCTACGAAAATTATAAATATATTTATTATTTAGTCAGTTGCTAGGTCTGATCTTTATATATATAATCAACCCTTCTCTATTTCGTTTTATTAGCCAAACCTCTACCAAATATTAATTGTAATTTATGTTGTTACTGTTTAATATTTTTATTACCTGCCCAGCAATGCACAAAAAATTGATCAATTAGCTAAGCATTTTTAAAATATTTGTATATATGTATCATACATTTATTTGATAAAACTTAATCAGATTACATAGCAGTGGGGGCCCATGACCCTTGGCCACTGAAACAACAGTTAGGAGAATAACATTATTACAAATTATTACAATATTGTTAAAATAACTGCTTACAGTAGTTTGCTTACAGTTGGTTTGCTTTATAAAAAATGTATAGCGTAAAAAAAGTAAGTTAGAGAATTTAATATCGTAAATAAATAAAATATATTACCTATATGTATTAATTGTTAATTAAAAATGTCTTAAATGGTAATATTAACTTAACGATGATTATAAAGACTGTTTAATCATTTAAGTTATTATTTAATTTTTTATAGCACGTGCACGATGCAATCACCTGTGATAAACGATGAAGCATCAAAAGATCCGAAAACTACTGAAAATGATTTCTCACAACATTTCACTGAACATGATTTTGAAGGTAAATATTAATAGTAATAATATCAGGACATACTTACAGAGATATGGACGGACTTTGTCTATAGAATCCCCTACGCTTAGTTCAGAGTGTTATACACAAATTTCATTACACATTACGAGTATATATGTATGTATGTCAATGCAGATATTCCTCTTAATTGTTTGATCCTCTGTTCTAGCATTTTTACACAATTAATGCGAAATCTTTATGTCATCTTATGTAAAAAGAACAAAAAAATTAATCCTTTGAAATATAAATGTAATGAACAAAAATTACTCTCTTATGCAAACCAATGCTTTGACGTTACGGAACAGGAAAAAGAGCGGCGATCCGGCTGTAATTGTTCCATATATATTAATGGCGGAGACAATTCTAGCTCTGTGCAAGATCACAAAAAAATTTAACAGTTGCGGCATTTACTATGATATTTTATTGAATATCGTAACTATTTTTTATATTAATATCAATTAAAGCGTACTAATTTCTTTATCGACTATTTAAACCATCCAATAACAAACTATTAATGAATATATTGAGGATGTTTATTTGCGATACCAAAGGAACGAAATTATCTTTTGGTTGAGTCAGCACATCAATATGAATCACTATAAATAACATAGGTCAACCGATACATAGTCAATTGTAAGGTTGAAAATCACTATACTGGCATACAAAATTATGGTATAAATAGTATCAAGTCAAACTGTAGTTTTAAAGTCTCCATATAATTTTAGGTATATACCGAAGGAGTTGACCTCAGGCCAAGTTCTTATCAGAAGGTCCATTTAATTCACACATTCTAACACATTTACTTAACTTTTCAGTAAAAAATTATCCAAAATTAATATAAATGGAATAATTCTCGAATAATTCAAGTTCTTACAAAAAATTATGCATATACTAAGAAGTTACTTATAAAAAAATAAACGCTGAATATATGATGTATTAAGTGCTAAATTTTAAGTATCAGTTTTTTTATGTTAATATCTCTTTAATGCAAACAATCTTTTAAGACAAACCAATAAAGCCAAATCAAACAAACTTGTTGAATTAATTTTAGCACCTTCTTATGTATGAAATGTATGTTTGTAACACCTAAAATTAATCGAGATTTTTTTAATAAGAGTGTATCCTCATGTCTAAATCAAAGTTGACGGTTCCCCGCCCATTTTCCAGCTTCGACCCTAGCTGCCTCAAACCATCTCATTTAGTAGTTTTTACAGTGCGGTCGAAAATATCGGTCAACGTGGGAGATATATTATAGAAATTGGGAAATAATCTCTTTCCGATAAAAGATGTCTGTAGGTAAAAAATGTAACCCATTTACCATCCCGTTTACTCATTGGATAAATAGCTTGTTTAGCTCCCATATACCAAATAGAAAGAACTTACGCCTAACCTTGCATCCAATACGTGGCCAAATCTGTAACGTAAATTACAATAGTTTAGTGAGCATGTTTTTCTAATAACGACGCATCTTTATACCTAAAATGTATAAAGTCGGGTGATAACTTGCTATTTAAGCAAAATTAACTGAACGTATAATGTAACAGATGTTTCTGATTGAAAAAAAAACAGAAACTTCCATGTTAATGGGGAATGTCTAAATGACTCTCGGCCTACACCGTCCTGAAACACAGCCACACCACATTTCAACACCCCACATTGGTAGACAAAATCATCATAAACGAACAACACAACACTCACCTTCCACATCACTACACATCACACCAATACGACACCACACTACCAACCAGGACACAACAACTTTCACAAAAGGGACGGACATCTGAAGCCGCCGACACTTCGTTTTTGGTTTCCGTACGAGTTAAGACTCACGCACTTGCGCATATGTTTTTTCGCATCATCACGGCTTTTTTTCCCCGTCCAATATAATCAGTGTATTTCGCCGATTGGTACAATTTATACTTTTGAAATCTGCTATAATCAGTTTATTCCGTTTATTCAATTATAATTGTGAAATCTTTCCATTTATTCCGAAATATAATACATATACTCGTAAATACATAAGAATATTTAAAAAAAAAGGAAAAACCCCCTAATTTGCGTGATTCTTTAGAAAAGTGAGTTTCGGTAAACCAAAAGGTGAGTTCGCTACTTACGAGAACATGGTCCTTCGAGCCTACAGAAAAGCACCTTAAAAAAAAAAAGATAATAATAATAATAAAAAATTTTAATTAAACAAAAGTGTGGTGACTAAGATACATATTCCTGAAACTATACAAGTGGAAAAAAAAATTTTTAGAAAACAGTGGGGTGAAAAAATACTTAAAAATCATAAAAACACTTGGCATATACAGTGTTAGTGGAGTGCAACAACACATATATGTAGTATATATCCATAAAGCGAAACGAAAACAAAAACAACATAAACAGCGGGCGCGAAACTAATTAAAATCACACCACCGGGCGCGGACTCTAACAAAAAGGCAACTTAAGATAATAAAAACAAAGACAGCATACCCAAAAGCACGTACAAAGGCACACAGGCAAATAGGAGGCATACCAAGAGCAGTGGGATAAGAAGAATAAGGAAACAAACATTAGGGCAAGTCACAAATAAGTACACTCCCCCAAAATTCCATTGATGCGAGAAAAGGTAAGTGTATCGCTTCCACCTTTTATTTATATGCATGTACATGTGTATGTTTAAAAAACTCGTTTACCAATTATAACTCTGTTATAACTTTAAACAATTTCATCTAAAGGGATACTAAAATTTAATACGGGCATCAAAATACTGATATTAAAGTTGATAAAATACGAGTACATACTTGTATTTAAATTACTAATTACCTACATACTTATGTATGCTTTTCTTTGTGAACACAATCACACAAAACAAATTAAAGCCTTACAAAAACATCCAAGTCTCTACTTGCAATATTTTCCGGCACCCCTTCTGTTTTTAAAGCAGCAAGCGAATTGCAATAATAAGCAAAAGGCATATTAAAAAGTGCAAAACGAGAAATAAAAGAAAACATATATACAGAACATATGATTTACAAATTGAAACACACATACATATATACATACAAACCAACTTTGCATAACTTGGAAATTAACTAATAATACGGTTCAGACAAACTTATCATAATTTATTAGAGGCAAATATAGTGACATACATACGAGTATATACATACCGTCACACATGTGTGTTGAGTGCAGAAGTTAACTACCTGCAAATCTCGTCTCACTTTTACCAATTTAATCAACTTTCCTTCGTCACTTACTCGAACCGCGATTACAACAATAAATTATATTTAAATAAATTGCATGCCTACATAGTATTGGGTTGTCAAAAAAGTCTTGCGGTATTTAATTCGTGTGGCATCCATACATCGAGCTTCTTAGTGACTCCAAGCTTCTTCAAATGGTTTACGAATATAACGGTTTGATGACTACTATGCCGGTCTCTTTCGACCAATTCAGCGATTTTATCGCAATTTTCAACGGCACGCCTTCCGGAGCGTGGCGCATCTTCGACCACCTCTACACCAGAACGAAAACGTTGAAACCATCGTTGTGCGGTGGAAATGGAAACTGTATCGGGTCCATAAACTGCACAAATTTTATTGGCGGCTTGAGATGCATTTTTGCCTTTATCCTAGTAGTACTGTAAAATATGCCGTATTTTCTCTTTATTTTGCTACATGTTTGCGACGCTATAACTCACGAACGACTTAAAAGAAACGACAATCAAAAAATCAAATCGGGTTGGGGAAGAATATCATCCAGATTACGTGGTACCCACTGTTAAGCATGGAGGAGGCAGTATTATGATCTGGGGCTGCATGGCTGCTGATGGTGTCGGCGATATGTTCGTTTGCGAGGGACAATGCTCCTTGTCACAAATCATGCGTTGGTTTGAAGATAACAACATTGTTTTGTTAGATTGGCCTGCACAGTCTCTAGATCTTAATCCCATTGAGCACATGTGGGCTATTTTAAAATGCAAGATTAAGGAACACAGTGTAACATAAAAAACTACCTTAAATAATGCCTTAATTAACGAGTGGTACGCTATAAGTGCGGACGAATGTGCAAAGCTTGTAAGCAGCATGCCTAAGAGAATTGCTGCCGTTATTACATCGAAGGGTGGACCTACTAAAAATTAATGTTATTATTACTAATTCATTGTATTTTCACTGTTTTACTAACAAAACTTCATTATTTCACTTGTTAAAACAAAAAATTCTGTAATTAGTGGGGTGCCTAATACTTTTGGCCAAGGCTTTATGTATGTACATAGGAGTATATGCACATATAAATATTCATATATTCAAAGTCCAAATTGGCAACCGGCTCAAGCAATACCCCTTGTTTTTGCAGAACAAAAACAAGCAGGTTAGCACCATATTAAAGTAATTTAAGCATACTTGTATGCATCCGAAGCACATATCGTGCATACATACATACTTATATACAAAAGGTATTGACCCATTCCGGCACAGAGGTACGAGGGCATACCAATAAATCCGAAAAACAAAACAAAAAAATATACTCGCAATACATTAAAAAAAATATTATAATAATATTATTATAATAATTAAATATTATTTATTAATAATAATTATAACAATAATAAACATAAACGCCATCGCAAAAGATACAACGGCGAGTAATATAAATATATATTAATTTTATCGGAAATAACAAACTCTTATTTACCTAAAAGAGTTTTCGGTTGATAAAGTTCTCAGTATACACTGAAAGAAAATATATACAAATATTTTACAAATTTACATTCTATAAATGAATATAGATTCAAAAGAATATAAAACATTTCAATTCTTGAAAATTCCCAAAATGATTTCTGACGATAAAAATCCATGTACACCTGCAGAAGCTACACGCTCTAAGCAAGGTGCTACAAAACAAAAGAGGGGGAAAGACATATCATACTCCGAATTCATTTCTGAGAGTGACTGTCTAATAAAATACTGCACTCGATTTGCTTCTTCGCCGATTCAAGACAATTCTGAATCGGCGCTAGAAATAAAAAGCCAAACGATTGAAAATTTTTGGACACGTCTCCAAGCTGCATATGACGCAATTGTAGATACTGACGAGTCGGATCTACCTGAAAACTTTAAATCTTCTGCTTACGCCAAATTTGAAAACTGCTTAGACCAGTACGAAGACACAGATCAACTAAAACTTACTATACCAATCGCACCTACTCCCCAGTCGAGAGTAGAGCTGCCACAAATACAAGCCCAAGAGTTAAGTTCTGGCATTCACCTCAAAGTGCCAACATGCGATACAGAAATATTTCATGGAGGTTATGAACAATAGCCGTCCTTCCGGGACCTGATTACTGCCGTGTACATAAACCATCCAAAATTATCGCAAGCGCAAAAATTTTATCATCTCCAATACAAAACGAAAGGTCAAGCAGGCGTATTAGTAAAACAGTTCGCATTAAGTGATGACAATTTCAACAAGGTATGAAAACAAAAGAATATTGGTCGACAAGCAAGTAACGATACACATGAACTTGCCGAAAATTCAAAAGGAAACAATTTAAGAATTCATAAAACTAGAATCAAATGTTCCCACAGACTACTGGGACCCTATTCTGGTAAACATATGTACCGCAGCATTACCAGAAAAATCACTACTTCTATGGGAGCAATCGCTCTCATCAGCACGTGGCAGCAAATGAAAGATTTCTTAACTGCCCAATACGAAATTGCGGAAAGGGTAGATAAAAAAAACAGTCAGAACTAAAAACGTTCAACCCGACCTAAACAGAAGCTTCAATAGACCCCAAATCAATAACAACAACAATTTAAATAGAAGCTTTTTCAAAGCACAATCGTTCACATTTGAACAGAACAAATATACGTCATGCGAACTATGTACAGGAGGGCATAAACTCAAAACTTGCGAGAAGTTTAAAAAATTAAATATAAACGAAAGGAACAACTTTGTCAGGTTAAAAAGACACTGTACAAACTGCTTGTCCCACGCGCACACTTTTACTAATTGCGAAAGCAATTTCAACTGCGTATGTTGTCATAAAAGACATCATTCCATGTTACATTACAACATGTCTCCCAATACAACTCAAAGTAACGCATTCTCAAGAAAAGCCACGGGTTTAGTTGCAACAGAAACACAAAATCTCAAAATTTGGCAAGAGACACCATGCTGCTCAAAGGCATTAAAAACGCAAACGCTACACAGCGAAAATCAAAATAGGGTACTACTACCAACAGCAGTTGTCTCCATCGAACACAGAGGAGAACTGCTAAACTTAGAGCCTTAATAGACCAAGGATCACAACGATCTTTCATAGCGTCTAGGGCACAAAACAGGCTACAGTTGCCAACAAATCTGGCCAACTTTGAAATCACGGGAATGGGCGGAAGAGTTGTTCAAAACTCAAATAAAATCTGCCCCATTACCCTCTTTTCCCCCCAAGGCGGATAAGCGCATACAAGCAGAAGCTATTGCCTTACCACAATTAACCAATACGCTACCAAGCTATCATATAAATAGCAAGCATTGGCAAAAGGTTTCACACCTTAAGTTAGCAGACCCCAACTGCAACACTCCCGCTCAAATAGACATTCTATTAGGCAGCGATCTCATACCACAAATTATTCTCGAAGGTGTTGAGAAAATTACAAAAACACTTCTGGCGCAAAATACCATTTTAGGATGGTTCCTAAGTGGACTAGTAGCGGAACCAGTCACAGCAATGAAAACTCGAGTTGAGGAAATCTCCAACGAGTACCTCAATTCACAATTGAGAAAGTTTTGGGAGTTAGAAGAACTCCCCCCATTTCAACACCAGAAGATCAGTATTGTGAAGACTTTTACAAAGCCACAACTACTCGATCAGATAATGGTCGGTATGTCGTACAACTACCACTAAAACAACAATTTCCCGACACACTCGCCTTAGGTCACTCTCGCACCTCTGCAATGCAGCAGTTTTTAAGTATGGAAAAAAACCTACTTAGAGAAGGCGAGCTCAAACAAGATTATGATGGTATCTTAGAAGAATACCTCCATTTAGACCACATGGAGGAAGTAAGCCCATGTGAAAAAATCAAATAAAAATCAAATGGCAAATATTACTCTTTCTACTTGCCACATCATGCAATAGTAAAGCCTGACAAAAAAACCACAAAAGTCAGAGTTGTCTTCAATGCCTCAAGAGCCACTAGCTCGGGGAATTCCCTAAATGACATTCTTTTTGCGGGACCTACACTCCAACCAGATCTAATGCTCCTCATATTGAACTGGCGCATATACAAATACGTATTCAATGGGGATGTAGAGAAAATGTATCGACAAATAGTCGTACATAAAGATGATCAAGATTTTCAGCGAATTATTTTCCGAAAATCTCCCAATAGACCACTACGCGACTTTAAATTAAAAACAGTAACCTTTGGCGTAAACTGTGCTCCATACTTAGCCATTCGTACACTCCACGAACTGGCAGAAAATACAAAGTCAGAATTTCCTCTGGCAACACAAGTGTTAAAAACACAGACGTATGTGGACGATATTCTGTCTGGAAGCCACAGTCTTCCACTAGCTTATCGCAGGTAATAAATGCCCTGAATACCGCAAGGTTTCCTTTAAAAAAGATTACAGCCAATCGCCTAAATATTTTAAAACATATTCCTAAAGACCACTTGTTGGATACTAATTTCCTTATATTCGAAAAGAAAATTACAACAAAAACACTGGGCATACAATGGAATGCGATATCTGACCAGTTTTCATATACTACAGAGTCAATATCCGCATTATCCGCCATAACAAAGAGACAAAGTTTATCATCTGTGGCGAAACTTTTCGACCCCGCAGGATGGCTTTCGCCAATTATGATACAAGCAAAAATCCTGATTCAAGAATTATGGCTAGACGGAACCGACTGCGACGAACAAGTGAAGCCTCTTCGCTTAGAAAAGTGGTTCCAGTTTGCTAATAACCTAAAAGACATTTCGCAAATACAAATTCCACGGTGGGTAAATTACTTCCCCGATCACAAAGTCGAATTACATGGCTTCTGTGACGCTCTGAAAAGGCATACTGCGCTACTATCTATGTGCGCACGCAAAGTGATACCACGACCACAAGCTACTTATTAGTCGAAAAGACAAAGGTGGCACTTTTGAAAACCATAAGTTTCCCACGACTTGAGTTATTAGCGCACTACTACTTTCAAAATTAGTAGTCATGGTGCAAATGCATTTAAATATGACAAAGTGCAAACTAAATGTGGTCCGATTCCGAAATTGTACTTGCCTGGTTGGAAAAACCACCACATCCTGTGGGTAGGGGGGACCCCCTTGGTGCAGGGGGGGGAAGCGAATATACCCGCGGTAAGGCATGCCTGTCGTAAGAGGCGACTAAGATCCTGGCCGCCAGTCCAGAGTTGTGTGGAAACTCAACTGGTAGTAACTTCGGTTACACGGTCTTACCAGAGATTTTAACCTGGTACCACGGGGAGCAGTAAGCCCTTGGAGGTAAAACTTCAATCTGCTCATTGGGTTTGGCCCTTTGTGGAGATTCGTGGTGGCGGTGGTTAAAACCCAAATCGCGGGAAGAACTGACTTTGTCAGTTCAAATGTGGAGTTGCATTGCAACCTGGCGCCGTGCACATAGTACGGAAGAGGTTTTAGATGGGCATCGAACCCCACCAAGGTGGTTAGTGTGTCCATGCTACACTGCCGATTGGTACTGAAAATCGTTACCCAGTTTTCAGGGCGCTGATCGACGCATAGTATTGATCCGTTGTGCCTCTGAGCACCGTAGATTTAGGCCTTCGCAGGTAGGATCCCACGTGAAACCTTCTCGACTGTTGTGGGTAAACTATTCCCCCGAATACAAAGTGGAACTACAAGGCTTCTGCGACGCCTCTGAAACGGCATATTGTACCACTATTTATGTGCGCACACAAAGCGATATTGCAACTACAAGCCTCCTACTGGCGGCAAAGGCAAACGTCGCACCTCTAAACACGATAAGTCTACCACGACTTAAGCTCTGTGGCGCTCTGCTATTGGCGAAGCTAGTTTCCATGGTGCAGACCCACTTAAACGTGGCAAAATATAAATTATGCCTCTGGTCCGATTCCGAAATAGTTCTAGCCTGGTTAGTAAAACCACCACACGCGTGGAAAACATACATATATTTCTAATCGAACTCAAATACTTGATTTAGTAGGATCAGCCACTTGGCGACACGTAGCCAGTGCTGACAATCCTGTCGATCTTGGGACAAGAGGGTGCAAACCTCTTCATCTCGCCAACACCACCCTCTGGTGGAATAGCCCCCGATGGTTAACAGAATTTCCCGATTCTTGGGCTACTTCAGCCGCGACCTGTTGTTACTAAGAGAATCGAAGCCAATTGATAAAAAGAGCGCACTACACCTTGAGCTATGTACCAATCTGACAAGGGAGGCTTTTCTCGCGGCATTTGCTCTCGCTTCGTCGGAAAACGTGGCTTTCCATCCAAAATCATGAGCGATAATGGTAAAATATTTATCGGAGCTCAAAGAGCCACAGAAAAACAATTTGTGGATTTTATGAAACAAGTCTCTCCCGACATTGTACAAAAATATGCTCCCCAAGGTATCAATTGACAGTTTATTCCCACAAGCTCTCCACATATGGGTGGTTTATGGGAATCAGCCGTAAAAACCTTCAAGTCACATTTCAAGAAGCTCGCTTGCACTTATAAATTTAATTATGAAGAATTTACGACATTGATAATCAGAGTTGAAGTCGTTCTCAACTACTGGCCTCTCGCTGCCTTCTCGCAAGATCCATCAGACTTTACAGCCCTTACACCAGGACATTTTCTTAAAGGAGCGCCCATTCTGGCTAAGCCAGGCGTGGAGTCGCTTTCCTTATTAAACGGATGGGAAAGAATTAGAGTTCTCCATCATGATTTCAGTCTTCGATGGAAAGAAGATTATTTAAAGGACCTCCACAGAAGGTACCGGTGGAAAACACCAGAAAACGCGCCTAAGCTTGGAGATTGTGTCTTAATTCATAACGATTATCTCCCCCCTACTGAATGGAGGCTTGGCCGCATAGGGAAGCTTTACCACGGCTCCGAAGGTCATATTCGCGTAGTTGATCTCCGCACGCAAAACGGAACACTAACTCGGCCGCTCGTTAAACTAAGCTTTTTGCCCACAGCCGATAAAACTGACACGTAAACCGTAAAAAATAAACGATAAATCGATATAACCCGCAAAACGAACCACGAATAATATCTTAATTAAAACTGCAAAAGTAATAATAGATGGGTGATCCACATGACTACCCACCAGTGGCACCTAACGTAGCACCAACTACCATATCCGTATCTAACACAAACATATAACTTAAATAATATCTTTGACAGATCAAATGGATGCCGATATGCCGCCAGCACCAACGACAGCCGTTCGGCCGACCATTCACGTGCCACGCATGGGGCCTACACCAGACTCTTGAAATCCCACGGCCACAACTCCACCAAGCGTTGCACGAAGTGCAACACACGCAAATCCGATGCCGGCGCCGGCAGACCCGCAGCGCCTCCGATACCCGCTTTGCCACACACAGGTTGCCGCACTGCGGCATATTTAAGAGGATGCTGCCTCCGCTTCGCCAGCAGATTATCCAGGCACATGGCCACTGCCTAAATTGTCTGGCAACTACCTACTCCACATCGGAGTGTACATCCGGATATACGTGCCAAATATGCATGCGGCCGCATCACACACTCCTTCATCGAGACGGCAGACAATCACTTGCCTCCTCCAGTCGTTCTACGACCCGACGACCGCAGGCGAACCGTGCTGCACGACCACGAAGAGCTGAGCCGTCACCAGAGTCCCAAACACGTACTCGGCGCCAACAACACAATGCCTCTACGCGGCGGCGTCAACCTAGGCCGCGGTCTCGCCAACCCACTGGCCGCAGTAACGTGGTGGCCACATTGCAGCAATTGCAAAGACTACTAGGCTAATAATTTGCCTAGGGGGACTGGGATGTCTAAATGACTCTCGGCCTACACCGCCATGAAATTGGCAGACAAAATCATCCTAAACGAACAACACACCACACTCACCACTCACCTTTCATATCACTACACATCACACAAATACCCTCAAATACGACACCACACTACCAACCAGGACACAACAACTCTCACAAAAGGGACGGACATCTGCAGCCGCCGACACTTCGTTTTTGGTTTCCATACGAGTTAAAACTCACGCACTTGCGCATATGTTTTTTCGCATCATCACGGCTTTTTTCCCCCCGTCCAATATAATCAGTGTATTTCGCCGATTGTTACAATTTATACTTCTCTGCTATAATCAGTTTATTCCGTTTATTCAATTATAATTGTGAAATCTTTACATTTAATCCGAAATATAATACATATAAATACATAAGAATATTAAAAAAAAAAAAAGAAAAACCCCCTACTTTGCGTGATTCTTTAGAAAAGTGAGTTTCGGTAAACCAAAAGGTGAGTTCGCTACTTACGAGAACAGGGAATATTTATCATTCGAAAGAACATTCCGCATTTACTTTAGACACGATCTGGGTGGCCAATCCACCTGTCCAAAAGCTGAATTTATCTGCTCACTGAAGTGTTCTCTCAATAAATCTAACGATTGATGCGATATGTGAGAAGGTGCGCCGAAATTGAAGACCGATGAATCCAGTCCACAAACCACACCAAACCGTTGTTTTTTCTTGATAAGATGACAGCTCTTGAATTACGTCAGTTTGCTTCGACACAAATGTAGCAATTTTGCTTGTTTATTGGGGTATTTGAGATGTCCTCATTACGGTTTTTTTTGTAATATCTCTTTATTTATTGTATCTGCTTTTTGTTTTAAAAGCCTAACAATAAGTTATAAAATCTTAAATATATTTAAGAACCAGACAAGCTCAAGCATGTGATTGAACTGTTTTGGTGATACGCTGCTTTTTAGAACGCAGGCGTATCTCTTCTTTTAAAACGTATTTGATGGCTGGAATGTACCAAAGCATTAGCCAATGGATTTAGGTGATTTCGGAGTTTAATTATATATTTATTTCTACAATCTTCTACTTCTTTTTTTACAGGAATTCCAAGGTCTTTATGGATATTTTCATTACGCATGTACCATGATGAACATGTAATTGTCCCAAGCCTTTTCGATTTGAACCTTTGTATTATATCAATATTAGTTGCACAGATCGTACCCCACAGTTGAATGCCTTACATCTAAATCGGCTTTATGACCTCATTATATAAAAGCACTTTATTGTCTAAGCTAAGTTTAGCATTTTTATTTAAAAGACAATTTAAATTTGCAGCTTTAATCTTCATGCAAGTTATTTTACAAGATGTTTTCTCCACGTAAGTCTTCTATCAAGGTGAACACCAAGATATGTTACTTCGTTCCCTTGGGGTACAAAAATATTGTTTATTTTTACTGCCGGGCACATTTTTGGTAAAAATTGTTTCCGTTCATTCACATTTATATGCCAGTTCGCTAGTCATTCTTCGACAGAACTTTAATGCTCCGCTCCTTGATGCTTAGATGTGGCAATTTTTAGCGTTCACTAAACGCAAAAAGTTAAGTTAATACATTGTTAGCTTTTGGAAGATCTGCTGCATATATGATATACAAGTATAGAGTTGGGCCTGAAACACTGCCCTTTATTGCAAAATTGCATTGAAAAGCAAGGAGAACACTTCTACAGAAATATTTGGTAAATCAATTAGCACTTTTGGGGTTTTGGATAGTCTTAAGAGACTCAAGTGACTCGTTGGCTGTGTTGGATAAGCTAGACAGCTCAAATCGTTCTTTGGGCAATTAGGTTGAAATATCTTTTCGAGGTGATTTACAAAACAATTAGCCTTTTCCTCGTTACTTCGGGCCCAACTTCCCCCCAAGTCTCATATAGGCATGTTGGAGTTAATTGATGGCTTCATGGACTTTTGGGCTTTTCAAAGGGAATCTTGCTGCCTTGAATTTGGACATACCGTCTTTATATACATTTCAGTGTTGAATTCTTCCTTACGTTAAGAGTTTTTTTAATTTACGTATAGCTGATTTTAATTGAAGCTGAGTGGAGAGGGAGCGATTTATCTACCATTCCCGTCTTGCATGCTTTTTTTCATTTAAAAGCTTTTCTATTTCTCTATTAGAGATATTTCTGCATATATTTTTCGGATTATAACTTTTGTTTGGTGTTGCTACGACAGCTGCGCTAGTTATTATATCATTGAGTTATCTTATGCTTTAGTATAACATACATTACCTTAATGTGGCTACTTACGTATTTTTTGTATTTTAGCTAATTCGTTTTATAAGATGTTAGACCCGCTTTTGGATCAACGAATATGGGTTGTCCACATAAATTTATTAGTACAGGAGAGTAATCAGAAGATAGGTCAGTACATGTATCGATTGATCTATACATTGATTACACCAAAATCAATTAAAACTGGTATTTTGTTACGATCTCTAGGGCAATATGTCCGCTTTCCAGGAGATATTATGTCAAGGTAATTGTGCCTATTTATAATAGTGTGATAGAGCTGTCGTCCTCTTGGGTTAATTTGTTGGGAGCCCTAATATGTGTGTTTTGCATTGTAATCTCCACCTACTAGTTATCTATGGTCTAGTGTTGCAAAAAGTCTCTAAATTGTAACGGGTGATTTTTTTGAGGTTAGGATTTTCATGCATTAGTATTTGACAGATCACGTGGGATTTCAGACATGGTGTCAAAGAGAAAGATGCTCAGTATGCTTTGACATTTCATCATGAATAGACTTACTAACGAGCAACGCTTGCAAATCATTGAATTTTATTACCAAAATCAGTGTTCGGTTCGAAATGTGTTTCGCGCTTTTTTATCGACAAATTTTGTTCAGCGATGAGGCTCATTTCTGGTTGAATGGCTACGTAAATAAGCAAAATTGCCGCATTTGGGGTGAAGAGCAACCAGAAGCCGTTCAAGAACTGCCCATGCATCCCGAAAAATGCACTGTTTGGTGTGGTTTGTACGCTGGTGGAATCATTGGACCGTATTTTTTCAAAGATGCTGTTGGACGCAACGTTACGGTGAATGGCGATCGCTATCGTTCGATGCTAACAAACTTTTTGTTGCCAAAAATGGAAGAACTGAACTTGGTTGACATGTGGTTTCAACAAGATGGCGCTACATGCCACACAGCTCGCGATTCTTTGGCCATTTTGAGGGAAAACTTCGGACAACAATTCATCTCAAGAAATGGACCCGTAAGTTGGCCACCAAGATCATGCGATTTAACGCCTTTAGACTATTTTTTGTGGGGCTACGTCAAGTCTAAAGTCTACAGAAATAAGCCAGCAACTATTCCAGCTTTGGAAGACAACATTTCCGAAGAAATTCGGGCTATTCCGGCCGAAATGCTCGAAAAAGTTGCCCAAAATTGGACTTTCCGAATGGACCACCTAAGACGCAGCCGCGGTCAACATTTAAATGAAATTATCTTCAAAAAGTAAATGTCATGAACCAATCTAACGTTTCAAATAAAGAACCGATGAGATTTTGCAAATTTTATGCGTTTTTTTTTTTTAAAAAAGTTATCAAGCTCTTAAAAAATCACCCTTTATGTCTGTAATTTTAACCCTTTCACTACCATGGGGATCATGCATCCCAAGAGAAATTTAAAAAATCGTCAAAAATACAATTCAAGCTCAATTTAGATAGGAAAAGGTCCCATTGGTAGTTTACAGTATTTTTCGTTCAATATCAGCTGATTTGGTTTCGTTCAATAACTGTACTGCCTTTTATTGCAATTAACCGACAGCAACCTTCAGTGAATGTGCACGTGTTTGCCTATTTGTAAATGTATAAAAGTGTTTCTGTTTACTAAATTAATTTGAGTGAATAAATAAGTGTTTTTCAATATAATAAGGTGAGTTCGCAACAAAATGTTGTAAATAAATTCGTTTATTTGGGGTTTTATCCAGTTGGGATATATGATCCCATTGGAATTGTATAATTCAAATAAGCGGGACACATAATCCCATTGGTATACATTTCCGAAATGGAAATATTCATAGAATTTATATCTTTCAATTTTACAGAATGAATAATAGAAAAAAATCTGCCAGAAATATGAGGGAAGACGACATTTTGGCGATTATCAATTCCAGCGACTCTGACGTAAGTGATTTTAGTGCTTATGACTCAGAGTATATTCCGGATTCCGAGAACGAAGTAGACGAGTCTCCGAGCGAGGATAATGAAGTAACGGATATTGATAATGCAATAGTGTTATCCAGTGAAAGTTCCAATCTTCCAGTAGTATGGGGAGAACCATCAGTTTTATTTCGTCCTCGCTTTTCTATCACTGAAGACGTTGAGCCCATTCTGTTGGCTCAAATTTCAAGGAATGCAACTGAGTTCGAAGGTCTTCAAATGCATTTTTCCAGAATCATTATTTATTTTTTATCGCGCAGTGCACAAATGAACGATTGAGCATTCTAAAAAAACAAAAAAGTTATAATATTGCACCAACTGATGCATCAGAAATTAAAATTTTGTTGGGCATTACGCTTATAATGGGTTATAATCAACTTCCAGAGATTTCTGATTACTGGTCCCAAAATGAATCCATGGGAAATGAGTACATAAAAAAGGCGATGTCGCGAAACTCGTTTTCAGACCTTAATGTCAAAATTATATTTTAACTTCCTTGAGAAACCCGAAGCAGCATCTAAGCTATTATTATATGGAAGAAGTTACCAATTTTTTGAAATATACGTTTGACAAAACTCGTACCGATAGTTTGCGTCAAAGCATCGATGAGTCCATGGCAAAATTTAAAGGTCGATCTTCTCTAAAGCAATATCTTCCGATGAAGCCGACTAAACGTGGCATAAAAATTTGTCAAAGGTGTGATTCTAAAACTGGTTATACATATGATTTTAATATTTATGCGGGTAAGAGGAATGCTCAAACATTATCAGGAACTTTAGGGGAGAGAGTCGTTTTTAAAATTGTGCAAAACTATTCGAAATCCAGATACTGTGTTGGTTTTTTGACCGTTTTTTCACCTCATATAATCTGATGAAAACTTTGCCATTTGCTTGCGTAGGAACATGTATTCAAAATAGAAAGAACTTGCCAACCATTAGTGACCGTTTGAAGAAAGGGTGAATGTAAATTTTGCATTAGCGAAACCGGTATAATGGTAGCAAAATGGCAGGACTCACGTTGAAGTTATTGTTATGAGTAACTGTCATAGTCCTACAATGTCCGTAGTCTTCAGAAAGCAAAAAGATGGTTCAAGGGTTGTTACTAACTGTCTAAAGCAATTGGCTTTCTATAATGAGAACATGGGAGGAGTTGACATATCTGATCAAAAGGTTAAAACTTATGAACAGAAACAGAAAATCAAGCAAATGGTGGCGTAAAGTATTTTTCAAGCTTCTCATGACATCTATTGTAAATGCCCATATTGTTTATCAGGAAAATATCCACAAAAAGTTTCAACTGAAAAATTTTATTGTTCCACTCGCAGAACAGCTCATTGCGCAAGGAAGAGTTGGGACAAAAGTCAAAAGGACATCTACAACAAAAGGACCCAGGTCCAAAAGAGCAAAAAAAATGTTAAACGTGGGAGATCATATGCCAGTAAAAGGTGATCGCCGCAGACGCTGTGTTTTATGCACCTCAATAAAAAAAGAAAAACGCACGTATTACATTTGTTCAATGTGCAAAGAGCCCTTATGCTTTGAATGTTTTGGCATGTTCCATAAATAAATAAAACTTAAATTGAGTTACAAATAAAAACTAAATTTTATTATTCTCAAAAAATTATACCAATGGGATATATAGTCCCAATTAATACCGTGTAAATATACCAGTGGGACATATTATCCCAGGACATATCTTCCTTCTGAAGGATACGAAAAAAAAAATTGTTTTATTTTTCTCTTTTAGAAGATTATATCCATCCGAAAAAACGACCTAAATTATTTTAACATCGCTGCGTATAGTACGGTAGTGAAAGGGTTAAGTCGAGGTAGACAGCATATAGGCGTCAAGTTTAAGTCCCCGCAGTGATTTTTTATAGATATTGTTGTAGCTTATAAATGCGCTGTGTCATAAAGATTCTAATGCATGGTGATTTAACCGTTTTCTAACCAACACTGCTGTTCCACCATGTTACTTTCCATCTGGGCGATTTGTAACATAAATTTTAAATCCTGGTATAAATAAATTGTTTTTATTATGTTTCTGATCTATATATATATGATCATCTATATTATTTTCATCAAGAAATCTAATAAGCTCCAATTTATGTTGGTTTCTTATTTAAAAAAGTTTGCAAAATTTGGTTTTGTGATTTGATTATCTCTTGAATCATATTTTGCATTGAAGCCTACTGGAGCAATTGCATTTGGCAGCCTTCTTCCAATGCTTCTTTAACATCGTTAGAGTCTATCGAAGACTCTATACCTTTTATGACAACAACTAGGCCTTTGGAGCTCTTCAGTTGGTAAGAGTAGTAATTCTTGTTATTATTTGATAAGAATTTTGCAATATCCATGAACCTTTTTTCAGTGTATGTTTGAATTTTTGTTTCATCTATGTTATTTTTTTGTGTTTGAAAAACTACGCTACTCCCGTAGCATTTCATTTTGCTACCGCTATCACTTCGTCGGGTGCCACGGCAGAGCCATAGCATAACATGTAAAAAGCTGGTTTAATTAATTGAGTAATTCAATCAAAAAAATGTTTTGCAAATCATTTTGGCACTTGTTGCGTCAAGTTATTTTATAAATCTAAAATCGAATATTTTAAAAAATAAATTAATAAAATGAATTAGATTATAATTCAATAAATTAAATTTTTTTTATTTTATGTAAAATATTTACAATTTTTATATTACCAAAAATCATCTATTACAAATGTATTACAATACTCAATTTCTATGAATTTTCGAGATTAATTTTACTTACATATACTTTCCCCTTTTTTATACTATATGTACATACTTACCACCAGATTAAGATGTTAGGTTATTTTTAAGGCTAAACAATGAAATTATGGCGAATGGACGTTTTCCTAACCGGCTTCTTTCCAATTCGCTTAGGCACCCAATTAAACCCAACCCAATTAATTTGTTTGTCCATATACTAAGCATTTATGGATATGAAAATTTTTACTTATTTCTTTCTATTTTTTATCACTAAAATTTTCAAACGATTCTTTCATGAATTTGAAATATAATTTTTGTATTTATGAGTTGTATTGAATTTTAACATAAAGAGATAAAAAGTACCCTATGTCCTTATCCTGCTTCTAAGCTACCTCTACACCAATTTTCAGCCAAATCGGTTCAGCCGTTCTTGAGTTTTAAATGTTGTAACTAATACGACTTTCTTTTATGTACATTGATGACAGAAAATACCAAAAAATAAAAAAACAACAGACATATGCGGAGCAGTAGCAAAAATAAATTTTCATTAGCTCTGCACTACTATCGCTCCCAATTTTTTGCTACTGGTGCACTCAATAAGAAAATGCCCTGGATAAGTATATTGTCGTTTTCTTAATCTTCTCCAGTTGCATAAAGTGGCAGTGAATTCAAAACTGCTTCAAGTTGTGTTAACAGATTAGTTAACTCTTCATCCGTGAGAGGGTTATCTCCTATGATACGCTTAAGATGAAGTTTCTTCCTCATCCAAAATGAGGACTTGCCGGTGGAATAAAATGCCACTTGATGCCTTCATTTTCCATAATTGGTGAAATTACTCTAATGTTTGTAATAGCTAGTTTCAAGTCTTTATCCAAAGATTTTGCTGCTCCAACCAAGTTTGTGCCATTATCTGAATATAAGTATATTGGCACTTTTCGCTTCTCGCTTCTTTGGCTCTTCTGCTGTCAGAACTCTATCGTCAGCGACTTCAATTGTCATGTCTTCATTTGATTCTTCATCAGACGGTTTAAGATCCAATGTTATATCTGTAAAAACATAACCAGCCTTCCTACTTCCCCGAAGTGGGGACTCTCCTGGGGAATAAAACGCCTCTTAAAGTCTTATCTTTCTGAGTTAATTAAGGAGGTACTTGCTTTAAGCTCCTCTTTCGTTTTATCCTTTTATTTTTTTCCAAATTGCCTCCCAAAGATTTCTTTTGTTCTTCTGCGTCCTTCGTTTCCTCTACACTTCTCACTACCTTTATCTTTGCTTCTGCTAACCTACGTGGTTTCTGGTCGCATTGAGTTGCCGACTTGTTGTCGGCTACCATTAAGTCGTGTTCTTCAATATATCTTTCTGCAAGATCTTGTATCTCATCTTTTCCATTTTCCTAAATTTCCAAAGGAGACATTTTATTGTGCACATCATTAAATGTGCATTGCTCCTCAAATGTAATTTCCTCTACGCGCAGCTTGCCTTCCTTTGATATGTCATCTATGCCAGAGATTCTCGAAGGTTATATCTTCAAAGCGCAGCTTGCCTTTCTTCGATATGTCATTTATGCGATGCTTCTCGAAGGTTGTATCTTTCAAGCGCAACTTGCCTTTCTTCGATATGTCATCTATGCGATACTTCTCGAAGGTTATATCTTCTACACGCAGCTTACCAAAGGTAATATCTTCTACGCATAGCTTATCTTTTCCATTTTTTAAATCGGTCTTTTGTTTTTTTAATCTCACAATGTCAGTGACACAAAAAGATAGATCTCAACATTTAAATATGAATTGTTATAATGGAGTAACAATTCGTGGAAATTTCTTTCTATGTTGCTCCATAAATTCTTAAAACCATCTTCATATCTTTCAAGTTCATCTTTGTCGGCAGTATACATTTCCATTTTTGCCTCTGCAATTGTAAATCGATATTTTTCCGCTTTTTCTCTCTATTGCCTGCTCTAGGAGGTCTATTGTTCTATCAGTTGGTCTATTTGCCCTTGCTCCTATGTTCATGTCTTCGGATGCGAGCTTCTATATTTATTCTTCAAAAAAATCTTTGGAGGTAAGTGTTTTGGTCGCCTGGTTGACCTTGCTGTGCCTCGATTCACAGCCGTTGAATATTTTTTTGAATAACAGGTTTTGCATAGCGCTTAATTTTTAATAATACGGCTTATAAGATCAAATGAGTACGCGGGAACATGCACCTGTCTTAGGATTTCCTTATTAATTTGTCTGTAGAAGTAACGGGGCTTTTATATTGCCTATATATGTACATATACAAGGTGCTTTCCAAAGTAAAAAGGACTTTTTGGCTCCCTGGTGGCGCCATCTATATGTCGACTGGTGCGTTAAAAACTCTCGATTGTCCAGTAAGAATATCATGACAGTTCATATATTGGAACTGAAGTTATTGCGTTTTAAGTGTCAATATGTTTGTGTTATCGGTGCGAGAAATGAGCTTCGAACAAAGAGCCAACATTACATTTTTTTTTTCAAATTGGTAAAACTTTTACCGAAACGTTTCAATTGATGAAACAATCCGTGACCACCGCAAATTTCATCGAAACTGTGCGTGAATTCATCAAAAATCAGCCGAAATCATCATTGAAATTCATGGAAATGGAATTGAACATTTCTAACACATCAATTTATCGCATTTTGACCGAACATTTGGGTTTATGAAAGGTGTGTGAACGTTTTGTTGTGCACAAATTGACTGACGACCAAAAATTGCTCAGAATGAAACATTCGAAGGACGATTATTTGACCAAAAATTACATTTAACCATTAACCACTCCCCGTATTCACCTGATATAGCATCGTGCGACTTCTTCCTTTTCGGAAAAATGCATTTGCCCATGAAATAAAAGCGTTATGCAGACGTAGAGGCCATTCAAAAGGTTTGCACCGGCATACTTGCGGCCGTACCGGTCAACGAGCTAAAACACTCGTTCGATATGCTTTTGGACCGAGCAAAAAGCTGTATTGAAGCAAAAATTGACTATTTTGAAGAAAATAAATGATTTGCCGAAAAAATCATTTGTTCTGTTTTTTTAAGTCCTGTTTACTTTGGAACGCACCTTCTGTACAAATATAATAGGACTTTTACATCTGCAAAAACTCTTTAGGCAAGTTAGGACCAAATCCTCGATATTGCCGGTATTTTATTCATACAGATCTTACAATTTTGGCTGGAGCTACTTATCCGGCTCGAAGGACTAAATTGTAATATCAAGCTGTTTGATTTGTATGATCAAAAGTTGAACTCAAATAAGGATCTTTAAGTTCTTACAGCTGGTGGGGTAAAAATAAAAACTTTATTTGAGCTGAGAAATCGTTCATTCTATCTTTTTTTGTATTTTTAAGGTACTACGAGTATTTTGGAAATCTTACGTATGCATCTAATTAAATATATGTGTATTTACTGCACACCACATGGCGTTGTTATACCCTGAACAGGGTATATTAAGTTTGTCACGAAGTTTGTAACACCCAGAAGGAATCGTCGGAGACCCTACAAAGTATATATATAAATGATCAGTATGTCGAGCTGAGTCGATTTAGCCATGTCCGTCTGTCTGTCCGTCTGCCCGTCTGTCTGTCTGTATATATACGAACTAGTCCCTCAGTTTTTAAGATATCGTTTTGAAATTTTGCAAACGTCATTTTCCTTTCAAGAAGCTGCTCATTTGTCGGAATGGCCGATATCGGACCACTATAACATATAGCTGCCATACAAACTGTACAATCGGAATCAAATGCTTGTATGGAAAACTTTCACATTTGACAAGATATATTCACGAAATTTGGTATATAATATTTTCTAAAGCGACAATGTAGGCTCCGAAGAAATTGTTGAGATCGGTTAACTATAGCATATAGCTGCCATACAAAGTGAACGATCGGAATCTAGTTCTTGTATGGAAAACTTGCACATTTCACAATGTATTTTCACAAAAGTTGGCACAGGTTATTTTCTAAAGAAACAATGTTATCTCCGAAGAAATTGTTCAGATCGGTCAACTATAGCATATAGCTGCCATACAAACTGAACGATCGGAATCAAGTTTTTGTATGGGCAACTTTCACATTTGACAAGATATATTCACGAAATTTGGTATAGATTATTTTTTAAGGCAACAATGAAATCTCTAAAAAACTTGTTCAGAACGGATTACTATAACATATAGCTTCCATACAAACTGAACACATAGATACTAACAGAAATGCACCTGTGAAGGGTATTTAGCTTCGATGCAACCGAAGTTAACGTTTTTTCTTGTTTTTAACTATACAATACAATGCATGTGTGTGTGTGTGTTATCGCATTGTTGATCCTGTATGGCTGTCCCCGCCATGATGTTAAAGTCCTGCTTGGCGACTTTAAAACCAGGGTGCCCATGAGGAAATATCCCCAAATGGGTGGAGGATGATTGACTCCGTTGGGGCCCGAAATATCGTTATTTGTAGTACTAGCATAGGAAAATTCACCAACCAGATCGATTACGTTGTGATTTAGACATGCGTACGCTTCGAAGTCCTAACATCGACTCATGCCACTATCTTGTTGCAGCCATGATTCGCACCCACTTCTGCAGCAAAAAACCCAACGACAAGCGAACGCGAGCAAGCGAATGATAACAACGAAACTAAAGCAGTCAGTAAACGATCATCAAGGAGACAACACACCTGTGATAGAAAAACGTATAACATTTAGATACATATATTATTTTTGTTATATTAATTTCTATAATATAAAGTATCGAAAATCGTCTACGAGTTTACACTTCAGAACTGGGATAGAGAGAAAGGCGGTTTGCGACGACTTGCACCCGAAACCAACTAATACGACGTCTTAGTACATGTGAGGAGTTCGATGAGGTGGACATCCAACAGCCAGCTTGCAAGATATATGAACGGTACAAAACGCAGCGAACGACGATACCGAAGATGTCCGAATACGCCAGCCCCGTGGTTATAGTCAAAAAACAAAATGGAGTGACCGGCTATGTATCGATTATCGACACATTAATAAGATTACAAAGAAAGAAAATTTTCTACGCAAACGATCACAATTTTGGAACTGAAGTACGCAAATTTTTAGGTCGAACATTTCGAACATTTGTCGCTGGTTATTCTGTTATTTCTGAACCGTTACTCAAATTTCTACGATACGACACCGAATCCGTCATCAGCATTCTACGAACTGAAAACTGCGTGATCGTCGAAACCAACCATAGTGAGCTACCGCATCGAAGACGAACACGAACTACATACAGACGCAAGCTCTATCGGCCTTGCGAACGTTTTGTTGCAAGCCGAGAATGAACAACTGCACCCGATATCATAATTAAGTCGCTCCACTACGGACAACGAGAAACGTTTCCACAGCTATGAGCTCGAAGCGTTGGCGATTGTGGAATCGTTAGAAAGATTCAAATACTACATATACGGGCAGAAGACCAAATTATCACCGATTGAAAATCGAGAGCTCATATCACGTATTGTCCGATGGTGGTTGAGTATTCAAGAATTCGACATTGAGATTCTACATCCACTCGTATGGCTCATGTCGATGCGTTAAACCGTGTATTTTATGAAGAGGCACACGAAGTAAATACCGCTGATCTTAAAATTTCCAATATTATCATTGACAAGGCTGATTGGTTATTTAGTGTTCAGCTATAAGACGAGAAAATTAGGAACATCGTTAATGAAATTCAGAATAAGGTGAAACCAGAATGCGCCGACTATGTCATTGAACTGGCACATTTATATCGAAAATACAAGAACGAACTAAAGGGTGATTTTTTAAGAGCTTGATAACTTTTTTAAAAAAAAAAACGCATAAAATTTGCAAAATCTCATCGGTTCTTTATTTGAAACGTTAGATTGGTTCATGACATTTACTTTTTGAAGATAATTTCATTTAAATGTTGACCGCGGCTGCGTCTTAGGTGGTCCATTCGGAAAGTCCAATTTTGGGCAACTTTTTCGAGCATTTCGGCCGGAATAGCCCGAATTTCTTCGGAAATGTTGTCTTCCAAAGCTGGAATAGTTGCTGGCTTATTTCTGTAGACTTTAGACTTGACGTAGCCCCACAAAAAATAGTCTAAAGGCGTTAAATCGCATGATCTTGGTGGCCAACTTACGGGTCCATTTCTTGAGATGAATTGTTGTCCGAAGTTTTCCCTCAAAATGGCCATAGAATCGCGAGCTGTGTGGCATGTAGCGCCATCTTGTTGAAACCACATGTCAACCAAGTTCAGTTCTTCCATTTTTGGCAACAAAAAGTTTGTTAGCATCGAACGATAGCGATCGCCATTCACCGTAACGTTGCGTCCAACAGCATCTTTGAAAAAATACGGTCCAATGATTCCACCAGCGTACAAACCACACCAAACAGTGCATTTTTCGGGATGCATGGGCAGTTCTTGAACGGCTTCTGGTTGCTCTTCACCCCAAATGCGGCAATTTTGCTTATTTACGTAGCCATTCAACCAGAAATGAGCCTCATCGCTGAACAAAATTTGTCCGAAAAAAAAAAAAACCGAACACTGATTTTGGTAATAAAATTCAATGATTTGCAAGCGTTGCTCGTTAGTAAGTCTATTCATGATGAAATGTCAAAGCATACTGAGCATCTTTCTCTTTGACACCATGTCTGAAATCCCACGTGATCTGTCAAATACTAATGCATGAAAATCCTAACCTCAAAAAAATCACCCGTTATTATGGGTTGTTCCGAAGCAGTTAAGAATATACTCCACGAATGACATGATAAGGCAGGTCATATGAGCTAGTCAAGATTACCGCACAAGTTATGTAATTCAGGTAATGCTAGAAATCACGAGCTACCTGGGAATGCCTGAACGTATTGTGTCTGACCGAGGATCGGCTTTCACTTCGAAGGGGTTTTAATAGTTTTGCAACGAAAAGAAGCGTCAAACATATTCTCAACGCAGTGCGTACGCCACGCCCTAACGGACTCGCTGAACGAGCTAACCGCATAACTTTATCCATGCGATTAACTTCTACCGATGACGTGAAACGATGGGCGCCAAATAAAACAGCAGATTGTACACCATTCCAGCTACTCTATGGGTACATGCAACGTGAAATCCTGCAGAATCAACTTATCCAGGCATTTTAAGACAATAATGGTGACTTGGTGCGTGTTACCACCAGATAATCCAGACGACGTTGACGGTGAAAATGACAGCACCATGGGCAAGGGCGCCACAATGGGTCAGGAAAGCCGACTGTATGTGATGGCAACTCTGTTACCCAGCAGAAGACAAGCGAACGCGAGGAAGCGAATGACAACAACGAAAGTAACACAGTCAGTAAACGATCGTCAACGAGACAACACACCTCCGGTTGAAAAACTTACAACATTTACATATATTATTTTTCTTACATTAATTTCAGTTCAAGATTTCTAATAAAGTGTTTATATATAAAATATCGTAATCGTCTACGAGGCTGGCCGACAGATGTAATGCTCCAAAATTCTATGAAAATATGTAGCGACTAACAGAAGCATACTCTTGTAGGACCCCCAGAAGTGATCTACACTTCTCCAGTCTGCTGAATGTCAGTGAAAGCATAACACCAGAAGTTGGTGAACTCGATTCCCCCAATAGATGACGATGGAGCAGATGTTCCATTGCCGACCATGAAGAGGTTCGAATAGCAATTACAGGTCTGAAGAACAACAAAGCGGGGGGCGATGAAATGCCGACCAAGCTATTCAAACACGGTGGCAATGAACTGACAAGGAGCAAGCTTCAGGTCCTTTGTAGAATATGTTCGGACAAAAGCATGCCCATCGATTGGAATTTAAGTGTGCTATGCCCAATCCATAAAAAAGGAGACCCCACAATCTGCGCTAATTACCGTGAGATAAGCCTCCTCAACTCGCATATAAGGTCCTTTTGAGCATATTGTGTGAAAGATTAAAGCCCACCTTTGGCTTTAGGGCTGAAAAATCAACAACTAACCCGATATTCACTATATAACAGGTCTTGGAAAAAATGCTGAAAAGAGAATCAAAACACACCATATCTTCGTCGATTCCCAAGCTGCTTTTGATAGCACGACAAGGAGCTGTCTTTATGCCGCTTCGTCTGAATATGGTATCCTATGAAACTAATACGGCTACGTGAGACTTCTTCAATCTACTGCTGGAGAAAATAATTCAAGGTGCAGAACTGAATCCAGAAGACACAATCTTTTATAACAGTGTACAACAGCTGGCATACGCCGAAGATATTGATATTATTCCCCTCAACAATCGCCCCATTAGTTTGGTTTTATCTCCTTCCATCAAACAAACAGTCGTCGCACGTGCTCCCACGTTACATCGACAGTCATAACTTCGAAATCGTAGAATGTTTAGTCCATTTTGGAACCAGTATTAACACCAACAACGATATCAGCCTTGAAATCCAACACAGAATATCTTTTGCCATCACAGACTACTTTGGACTGAGTAGGCAATTGAGAAGTAAAGTCATCTCCCGACAAACAAAAACGAAACTCTCTAGTCAGTCATTATTCCCGTTCTGCTATACGGTGAAGATGCATGAACGATGTTAACAGCTGTTGAGTTGATGTAACGTGTTTGAGAGAAAGGTTGCGGAAGATTTAGGGCGAATTGGTCAGAGACAGTGGCTACTCTAGGTTATGTCCACGAAATGGACGAAAATACTCCAGCTCTGAAAGCATTCGACGCTGTATCCGCCAGGGGAATCAGAGAGAGAAAAGGACATTCACTCCGTTGGAAAGCCCAGGTTAAGAATGACTTAGCTAAACTTAAAACCTCTGCTTGGTGCCAAACTGCGAATAAAGGAAGAACGACTGGTGCGTTCTTGTAAACGCGACTATAAACAGCATAAGCGGTTTCTATGAGTTGGGGTAACATCGACCCAATTTTAGCTATTTTTCCCAATACAATATACTATCAACATGCCACATACTAAAAAACCAATCATACATTGTAAAGTCAGCCGGATGTTGTTGTGAGAGAAACGTGCTCTCTCATTTTCATACAGATAATTCACACATTAGCCGATGTATGCAATATGTATAAGGTCACCCAGAAGTTCGGAAATCTTTATGTTAATTATATGGAAGCTAACAATACCTTCGTTCTGATTCAAACAATATTTGACGTACAGACATACCATTGTCAGAGAACTGTCCTGAGTTTCAATCATATATCTCACACAATTGACTGATTAAAAGCCAAATATTCCGTACCCAGGGGTTTGAACAGTCTTTATTAGATTGGAACAATTTGGTTCCTGAGGTGACATACCATGAATGCATTCTTTGTTCAACGTTAAGGTGTAAAACCAATCATATAGAGTAAAGTCAGCCGGATGTTCGAAAATCTCGATATTTGTTATATGGGGCTAGATCAAGTTTTCTCTCAATTTTATTTATTTTGGCACAAAGATACACTGTTATGAACAAAATACGCTCTCTCATTTTCATTGTATTAACTTACATATTGGTTGATATATGTATGTATGCGGTACATAGTCACCCCGAATTTGGAAAATCTTTATATTAAGTATATGGGGGCTAAGGGAAGTATTAGTCCGATTCATGCCATTTATGACATACAGATGTACCATTACAAGGGGGGGATTATCCCTTAATTTATTAATATTTTTTAAAATATTGACCGACATTTTCGATCAAAAGTCAACTATTGGTACGGAGGTCTAAATATTCGATACCCAGGGGCTTTAACAGTTTGTATTGGATGTAAACAATTTTTGGTCTTAAAGAGACACACACTAAATATATTATTGTTATACTAATTGTTTCTTGATTTGTATTTGTGTTTGGAATTTAAAGTTGTGATGTATGGGAGTACGCATGATTCCGATTTCGTCCATTTCTACAATGTCACAATAGAATGGAAGGAGAATGCCATTACATATTAATTTAGTACTAAGCTATGGCACTTTATGTGTTTTCGGTTAATGGCGATTTGTGGGCAGGGCAGTGGTCCGACGAGCTGAATTGAGAATTGGCTCGTCCTCAATGTTTTCAGATAATATCTGCGGCCGGTTTATGAAGCACGGTAGTTATTTCTTCATTTATTGCTGGCAATATTAACTCTTCTTCGATGTTATGTGGTTTGCCTTTTTGAGCAATTAACAAAGAGATATTGTACGAAGCTCGAAGTCCGTCGTCATCTTGCTTAGCAGCCGCCGAAAATAGTTTTGCTACACTTGGCTGAGTGTTATGCTTCTTCTCTAGGTCTTGAAAATATGCTACATTCTTGTCTCTCTTATCTGGATGCATTTTATTCAAATGATCTTGCAGTTTTGAAAGCTTCATTGCTTCATTCGAAAATGTTTTTACACATAGAAGACACAAAGGCGAGGATGGGTTTGTGGGATTTTCAATGAATCCGAATTTAATGTATTCCGCACAGTATTGCCGTCTCTTATTTTTACTTGGGACATTGTTTTACTTTGAGAAATACGTTTAACTTTGCGAGTAATGTAAAGGAGGCGTAAGTAATGCTCATCTATTGCGCGCAAAACCACAAATGAATATAAAATAAATATTACATTGATTATATAGGAGTGCTTAAGCACAATTATTATATAGTAGTCCAAAAATATGAATTCTTATTTTTCCTTGAAATACATTTGTAAAAAAAGGATCTTCTCCTTTTCGTATTATCTTATTTTTCCCAGAAATACATACGTAAAAAAAAGGATCTTTCTACTTTTCGTATTATCTTATATTTCCCAGAAATACATTTGTAAGAAAGGATAAAGATCCTTTTTTTATTTTCCACATATAAGATTCAAGGAGTTCAAAAGCTCAAAACGTGCGCTACATCAGCTACCTACCCGACGTCATTTCGCATGTGATAAAATACATTTTTCAAGAGCTCAAAGCATGCGCTACATCAGCTCGAACCTACCTACCCTACACCTTTGCGCAAATGATTATATTATGGTAGCAAATGCGCACATACAGATTTGGCAATGGCAATAGCAATACGTTTGACAGTTAGTATTCTATAAATCCTATCCTGTCGAGATGCCCCGTTATGAAACGGAGCGACCGATTGACATGAGTTTCATTTTTTCTATATTCAATAAAATAGGACAGATATATGAACTACGCGGAGAGAAATATAGAACCGAGTTTGAGCAATCTTTTAATTCATATTAGTTGATGTTCACAAGTTGTTGTTGAGAGTCGAGAGGTTATGTAGTCGTTGTCTAAGAGGCCTCCTAGCTAAATAAAATTTCAAATAACCCCCCAGGCCTCTAAACAACGCACCCATTTTCCTTCTGGGTCTCCTACCGCCCCCCTTGACACATGCAGCGCCCACAAGGGGGCGTTATCGCTCACTTTGGAAAACACTGCGTTAAGTGAACAAAACTAACTAATAATACTCTGTAGAAACTGGTTGCAAGAGTATAAAAATGTTGTATGTTGAGTATAGACAAATTTAAAAGCATACATACATAATTATATATGCCCTTCCGCTTGGTTTGTTTTACCCATTGCTGTTAAATTTGGATTACGATTAGTAATTAATTAAATTAAATTTCAAAAGGAATGGTATTGATTACATAATTCTCTTTTGAAATCTCCATCGGCAACCTTTTTGGTGACGCCCGCTCTAACGTAGTAAGTAAGAGTGAGAGGCCTCCGGGAATCGAGCGAGAGTGAGACGGACTACCTTACGTCTCATCTATCGGGCGAGAGTGAGAGGCCTTCGTGTATCGTGCGAGAATGAGACGGAAGACTTTCTGTCTTTCATGTCATTCTCTGCGTTCAGGCGGAGTCGCGATCGCGGAAAACAGCTGTTGGTTTCTAACACAGTGATCATAAGCAACGTATTTTGTTTTTGTGCGTGTCTTCATTACTTAAATCGAGAGTTTTGTGCAAATATGACGAAGTCGGGTGCAGAAAGGACAAAAACGTGGCGGGAGAAAAAACGGGCGAGTGAAGGAATTGATCAGAATAGAAAACGGAAAAAAAGTAGAACTGAAATTGAACGAGATAGCAGGGAACGGAGGCAAACACGTGCTAACCTCTTACGTGACAGTGTAGACGATAGTGTAAATAATCCAGAGAATGAACTATTAGCAACGACTTCGACTCATCCTCCTCCTGAGTGTGATGTACATAGTGGTGATCGATTACAATATTCAGACTTTAATAAGTTTAAAACTGCACATAAGAACTTTCACCGTGATTTTATAAATAATCCATTCGGTTTTACGTGTTGTGTATGTGATAGATTATGGTTTAAAAATGACTTGAAGACTCTATCCGTTGAAAATGAAATTCGTATTCAACAAAAATTTCCAGAATTCAGAAGTAATAATGAGCTGGCATGCACCAGCTGTCGCCAGGCTTTGAGGAGAGACAAAATTCCAATATTGTCGAAATTGAATGGCTTTGTATATCCCCCGATCCTTGCACATTTTCCGAAGTTAGATTTAGTGTCCGAGAGACTCATTTCTCCTAGAATTCCATTTATGCAAATTCGCAGATTGCGTCATGTGCATGGACAATTTGGAATTTTGGGGCAGGTGATCAATGTTCCAGTGGATGTCAATACAATGGTCAATCACTTGCCCAGGAACATTGACGACGATCACTGTGTTTACGTTCATATCAAGAGAAAAAAAAAATCATCGATCAAGCTACTTGACAGGTTTAATAAACAAGAGAAATATTAAAATATGGCTAAGATGCTTAGTACCGAGTCCATTGTATCAACTGTACGACATCAAAGTTGATGAATCTTTCTTTAATGAGGATTGTGTCGTTCATCAGATACCTATAGATGAACTGAGTGAAGACATCCCCATGGAGGAGAGCCTGTTCGCTCAGCACACACATTACTCTGGAATGACGATAAATATTTGAGGATTGCTCCTAGAGAAATAAATGTCCCTCACAGTCTATTATTTGATGAGCATGCAGAAGAGTTATCTTTCCCTACTATCTATCTCGGACAATTCCGGCGCTTTAGTGAAGATCTCAACGTGACTCCATTCATGATGGCTACCAGTGAGCTAAGGAGATCTGATCGACGTGGGGTTACACCTCATCATTTACTCAATATGGCAATGAAAATTATGAGGTTTAGAGTTCGTGACAGTTTATCCATTGCTTTTAAACACGTAGGTAAAGACACAAAAATTACACGTGAAAAATTTCAATCAGAGGAGTATATAAATCATTGTATAGAAAGCAACTTGGCTTTTCTACGTTGTATCCCTAACTCGACTTGGTATTGGGCTGATAGAAAGAGAGACTTATTCGCAATGATCAGACAACTCGGAAAACCCACGTTATTCCTAACTATGAGTGCTAATGAAGTTGAATGGCCCTCATTATTACAATTATTATATAAATTGAAGAATAATGGAGCAGAATTTACAGAACAAGATGTTCAGGAACTCCATTATATTGAAAAGAGCACACTCATCAATGAAGATGCTGTAACATGTGCCATCTATTTTAATAAGCTCATCAATGTTATAATGAACATACTTCAGTCCAAAAAGTTTTCTCCCTTCGGGAAATATCGTGTTGTTCATTATTTTAAAATAATTGAATTCCAGCATCGTGGGAGCCCCCATGCACACATTCTGCTATGGCTTGAGAATGCTCCAGCGGATCCAGTAGCTGCTGACCGACTAAAAGCTATTGAACTAGTTGATACATTGATATCAGTGGCCACTTCAGAATCGTCGGGGAACATCAAACTACAGACACATAAGCACACGTTCACATGTTACACAAAAAAATAGCTGCGAACGCTCATCAAAAATGCAGATTTGAAGCTCCATTATTGCCATGCAGATACACAACTATACTGACACCAATGCAGAAAAAAGAACCAGGATTCCACACGTATAAACAACATTACAACACGATAAGAACAAACTTAGAGAACAATGACTATGCTGATATTGATATTTTCTATCAGGGAAATGGAATACTATCAGACGATTACTACATGAATGTGTTTCGAGCTGGCATCAATCGTCCCAGAGTATTTCTTAAACGTCAACCCATGGAAAAGTAGCATAATCCATTCAACCCATTCATTTTCAATATTTTGAAATCTAACATGGATGTGCAATTTATCACCGAAGAATACTCATGTGCTGCATACATAGTGGAATACGGCAATAAAACGAACCGTGGAATTAGCAATCTCCAACGTAACATCACTGAAATAATGGATGAACATCCAGAGTTCGATATTGTCGAAATTACTAGGAAAATGAGCGTTGACATGTCGAAATTACCAGTCAGGAAGCTGCATGGTACCTTCTGCGTGAACCGATGTCAAAGTCTTCTTCAGTTGTTACCTATATTTCAACAATATGGCCGATTGAAAGACAAAGAATTCGAAAAACTCAGAAAGAACTCAATGAAATGGATGCTGTTGATGATGCAACAAACATATGGAAAGAAAATTGGTTTAACAAGTACGAAAAGAGACCTGAAGAGCTAGAAGATGTCAATTTGGCCCAGTTTGTTGCTCATTGCACACTGAATAATCAGGGGAGTTGGACACGAAGGAAAGGACCTCGGATTATTCGATACAGAAACTACGACATGGCTGATGATTTCAATGAATACAAACGGGAAATGGTGACTTTGTATACTCCATTCCGAGACGAAGAAAATGAAATTCTTGCAGAAACTAAATTCATACAGATTTACGACGACAACGAAATGTTGATTTTGGAGCGACATAAAGAATTTTCATCGAATTTAGATATCCAGAAAATCATCGAGATATGCCGAGAGTTGTGTCGTGAAGATAAATTAAATCAAGATGATAATGCTGAAGGAGACAACGTAAGTCGCCTTTTTCCTGAAGCAAATCCTTTTCAAGAATTGTATAACGCTGACCACATAATGAACGACGATCTGCGGTTAGCAACACTTAACAAACTGGGTGCTATCGCAAAGAAGAGTGATAATTTAATGCCTAATGAACAATTTTATGAACTAATGAGAATGGCCAATCAGAGGCAGAAAGCACTCCTGATGCATGTGATTGCTGATCTCCTCTCATCAAACTGATCACCACTTCAAGTTTTCTTCACTGGGCCAGCAGGATGTGGGAAGACATTCCTCATTAGACTCCTCATGGAAATTTACAACCGCTTCACAGATAATGATGGTTTTTGCAATGTTTACATCGCATGTGCATCAACAGGAAAGGCTGCAATAGCAATTGATGGTGCTACAATCCACACTGCATTGAAAATATTCCTTTCCAAACTATTACCATTATCAATTGAAGTGGCTCAACAGTACAGAATGCTCTTCAAATACGTCCAAGTTATACTCATCGATGAGGACAGTATGGTAGGAGCGGAATTGCTGTCTCAAATTGACGCACGGTTAAAACAAATAACAGGAAATTTTTAAGATAATTTTGGAGGAATGGATATCATTTTCATAGGTGATTTGCGTCAGTTACTTCCAGTGCGTGCTACACCCATCTATCAAGCAACAAAACGACGCATAGCAGCACCAACACTTTGGCGTGACTTGAAGTTCTATGAATTGGATAAAGTCATGAGACAAGCGAATGCTGATTTCTCCTCTTTATTAACTAAAATTGTAAATGGCGAAGAATGGGATCAAGAACAGTTACACCTAATCGAATCTCGTTTTTATACAAGAGAGGAAGCAGATCGTCTTTGTCCACATGGAATTCGGCTATATTTGACAAATAATGCTGTAAACGAATACAATTTGACAATTCTTAATTCTGCAGAGAATAAAACAGTCTCAATAGCTACTGATGTATTCACCGGCTCCCATAATGCTGAGCAACAATCATTTGTACGACAAAAATTGCATAAAAAAACGGTAATAGACACTGGAGGTCTGCCCTACGAGATAATACTGGTGTTAGATAAATGGTATATAATAACAACCAATCTGAATGTCTCGGATGGCTTAGCAAACGGCGCAGTTGGTAAACTAGTTCATATCGAAACTGATGAGGCAGGGACAGTAACTCGTGTGTGGCTGGAATTTCCAGATTCACCAAAGACGGGGCAGAAGATCCGGAGAAAAGCTGCTGAGTTCATCCAAGCAAACAACATCAGCCACACGGCAGTTCCCATTGCACGAAGAACTTCTACGATATATTTGAACAATAATAAAACGATTTTCGTCAAAAGAAATCATCTGCCATTGGTATCAGCGTGTGCTATTACTATCCACAAGTCTCAAGGTGGTACGTTTAATCAAATCGTCTATGAATACGAAAAGACACATTCACAACAACTCCTTTACGTAGCCTTGTCCCGTGTCACAAGTATACAGGGATTGTACATCGTTGCGAAGGATGGAAAGAACAAATTTTATCATGGACGGAAAAAAGTTCAATCAATGGACAAGCTACAATCAGAATTTAGAAGATTATCAACAAATCCATTGATAACTTTGACTGACATTCTCCGAGAGTTCAGTTCAGCAGACCAGGCTTATCAATAACAACCCTCAATTGCTCATAGCGGAGATTTGAATGATCCGGTGATTCTACGGTCTAATATATTGATACTTTCAGAGACGTGGAAGGAAAACGATCAAGAAATTGATGTTCCCAATTTTAATTGTGTCGTACAGTTCAAAAGACATAATGTGAGAGTAGGGAGTGTCGCAATACTTTGCAATACTGCTCATGGAACGAACATCATGACACCCAATATGGACCTGAACTTGAAACAACTAGAATCGCTTTCAATTGAGTTGTCATCTGTTGGAGAAATATGTGCAGCTGAATGTTGCACAGAAAGCGGACAGCGGATTACGCTTATAGCACTCTATATTTCACCAAATCACAAGATGGCGAAAATAATAGAGTTTATTCACCTTCACTTGCTGCCGTATACTCCAGTAGGGGCTGCAGAAGTTGGAGTAGAGCTGAACAAAATACCTATGATTCTAGGTGGAGATTTTAAAGTTTATTTTTGCTTCAGAGGATTCCAAGCCATTAATTCAGTTCTTGCAACAGAAATTGTCATTGGAAATGAACAATTCACCAATTGAATCGATTGGCAATGAAAACATTCTGAACAAATAAAACAAAATTAGATAGTTTTTCTATACAAATAAAGGTGTAATCACTTCAATAACAAAACAACCAATAACATTTTAGTACTTCCTAAATCAAAAAAAAGAGAAAAATAAGTGGAAAAATAATAAAGAAAACAAATACATACAATTCACAAAAAAAAAATAGGCGTGTCAGATCACAATCCAATTGAAAGCGATTCTAGTTGTTTCAAGTTCAGGTCCATATTGGGTGTCATGATGTTCGTTCCATGAGCAGTATTGCAAAGTATTGCGACACTCCCTACTCTCACATTATGTCTTTTGAACTGTACGACACAATTAAAATTGGGAACATCAATTTCTTGATCGTTTTCCTTCCACGTCTCTGAAAGTATCAATATATTAGACCGTAGAATCACCGGATCATTCAAATCTCCGCTATGAGCAATTGAGGGTTGTTATTGATAAGCCTGGTCTGCTGAACTGAACTCTCGGAGAATGTCAGTCAAAGTTATCAATGGATTTGTTGATAATCTTCTAAATTCTGATTGTAGCTTGTCCATTGATTGAACTTTTTTCCGTCCATGATAAAATTTGTTCTTTCCATCCTTCGCAACGATGTACAATCCCTGTATACTTGTGACACGGGACAAGGCTACGTAAAGGAGTTGTTGTGAATGTGTCTTTTCGTATTCATAGACGATTTGATTAAACGTACCACCTTGAGACTTGTGGATAGTAATAGCACACGCTGATACCAATGGCAGATGATTTCTTTTGACGAAAATCGTTTTATTATTGTTCAAATATATCGTAGAAGTTCTTCGTGCAATGGGAACTGCCGTGTGGCTGATGTTGTTTGCTTGTATGAACGCAGCAGCTTTTCTCCGGATCTTCTGCCCCGTCTTTGGTGAATCTGGAAATTCCAGCCACACACGAGTTACTGTCCCTGCCTCATCAGTTTCGATATGAACTAGTTTACCAACTGCGCCGTTTGCTAAGCCATCCGAGACATTCAGATTGGTTGTTATTATATACCATTTATCTAACACCAGTATTATCTCGTAGGGCAGACCTCCAGTGTCTATTACCGTTTTTTTATGCAATTTTTGTCGTACAAATGATTGTTGCTCAGCATTATGGGAGCCGGTGAATACATCAGTAGCTATTGAGACTGTTTTATTCTCTGCAGAATTAAGAATTGTCAAATTGTATTCGTTTACAGCATTATTTGTCAAATATAGCCGAATTCCATGTGGACAAAGACGATCTGCTTCCTCTCTTGTATAAAAACGAGATTCGATTAGGTGTAACTGTTCTTGATCCCATTCTTCGGCATTTACAATTTTAGTTAATAAAGAGGAGAAATCAGCATTCGCTTGTCTCATGACTTTATCCAATTCATAGAACTTCAAGTCACGCCAAAGTGTTGGTGCTGCTATGCGTCGTTTTGTTGCTTGATAGATGGGTGTAGCACGCACTGGAAGTAACTGACGCAAATCACCTATGAAAATGATATCCATTCCTCCAAAATTATCTTAAAAATTTCCTGTTATTTGTTTTAACCGTGCGTCAATTTGAGACAGCAATTCCGCTCCTACCATACTGTCCTCATCGATGAGTATAACTTGGACGTATTTGAAGAGCATTCTGTACTGTTGAGCCACTTCAATTGATAATGGTAATAGTTTGGAAAGGAATATTTTCAATGCAGTGTGGATTGTCGCACCATCAATTGCTATTGCAGCCTTTCCTGTTGATGCACATGCGATGTAAACATTGCAAAAACCATCATTATCTGTGAAGCGGTTGTAAATTTCCATGAGGAGTCTAATGAGGAATGTCTTCCCACATCCTGCTGGCCCAGTGAAGAAAACTTGAAGTGGTGATCAGTTTGATGAGAGGAGATCAGCAATCACATGCATCAGGAGTGCTTTCTGCCTCTGATTGGCCATTCTCATTAGTTCATAAAATTGTTCATTAGACATTAAATTATCACTCTTCTTTGCGATAGCACCCAGTTTGTTAAGTGTTGCTAACCGCAGATCGTCGTTCATTATGTGGTCAGTGTTATACAATTCTTGAAAAGGATTTGCTTCAGGAAAAAGGCGACCTACGTTGTCTCCTTCAGCATCATCATCTTGATTTAATTCATCTTCACGACACAACTCTCGGCATATCTCGATGATTTTCTGGATATCTAAATTCGATGAAAATTCTTTATGTCGCTCCAAAATCAACATTTCGTTGTCGTCGTAAATCTGTATGAATTTAGTTTCTGCAAGAATTTCATTTTCTTCGTCTCGGAATGGAGTATACAAAGTCACCATTTCCCGTTTGTCGTATTTTCTGTATCGAATAATCCGAGGTCCTTTCCTTCGTGTCCAATTCCCCTGAGTGTGCAATGAGCAACAAACTGGGCCAAATTGACATCTTCTAGCTCTTCAGGTCTCTTTTCGTACTTGTTAAACCAATTTTCTTTCCATATGTTTGTTGCATCATCAACAGCATCCATTTCATTGAGTTCTTTCTGAGTTTTTCGAATTCTTTGTCTTTCGATCGGCCATATTGTTGAAATATAGGTAACAACCGAAGAAGACTTTGACATCGGTTCACGCAGAAGGTACCATGCAGCTTCCTGACTGGTAATTTCGACATGTCAACGCTCATTTTCCTAGTAATTTCGACAATATCGAACTCTGGATGTTCATCCATTGTTTCAGTGATGTTACGTTGGAGATCGCTAATTCCACGGTTCGTTTTATTGCCGTATTCCACTATGTATGCAGCACATGAGTATTCTTCGGTGATAAATTGCACATCCATGTTAGATTTCAAAATATTGAAAATGAATGGGTTGAATGGACTATGCTACTTTTCCATGGGTTGACGTTTAAGAAATACTCTGGGACGATTGATGCCAGCTCGAAGCACATTCATGTAGTAATCGTCTGATAGTATTCCATTTCCCTGATAGAAAATATCAATATCAGCATAGTCATTGTTCTCTAAGTTTGTTCTTATCGTGTTGTAATGTTGTTTATACGTGTGGAATCCTGGTTCTTTTTTCTGCATTGGTGTCAGTATAGTTGTGTATCTGCATGGCAATAATGGAGCTTCAAATCTGCATTTTTGATGAGCGCTCGCAGCTATTTTTTTGTGTAACATGTGAACGTGTGCTTATGTGTCTGTAGTTTGATGTTCCCCGACGATTCTGAAGTGGCCACTGATATCAATGTATCAACTAGTTCAATAGCTTTTAGTCGGTCAGCAGCTACTGGATCCGCTGGAGCATTCTCAAGCCATAGCAGAATGTGTGCATGGGGGCTCCCACGATGCTGGAATTCAATTATTTTAAAATAATGAACAACACGATATTTCCCGAAGGGAGAAGACTTTTTGGACTGAAGTATGTTCATTATAACATTGATGAGCTTATTAAAATAGATGGCACATGTTACAGCATCTTCATTGATGAGTGTGCTCTTTTCAATATAATGGAGTTCCTGAACATCTTGTTCTGTAAATTCTGCTCCATTATTCTTCAATTTATATAATAATTGTAATAATGAGGGCCATTCAACTTCATTAGCACTCATAGTTAGGAATAACGTGGGTTTTCCGAGTTGTCTGATCATTGCGAATAAGTCTCTCTTTCTATCAGCCCAATACCAAGTCGAGTTAGGGATACAACGTAGAAAAGCCAAGTTGCTTTCTATACAATGATTTATATACTCCTCTGATTGAAATTTTTCACGTGTAATTTTTGTGTCTTTACCTACGTGTTTAAAAGCAATGGATAAACTGTCACGAACTCTAAACCTCATAATTTTCATTGCCATATTGAGTAAATGATGAGGTGTAACCCCACGTCGATCAGATCTCCTTAGCTCACTGGTAGCCATCATGAATGGAGTCACGTTGAGATCTTCACTAAAGCGCCGGAATTGTCCGAGATAGATAGTAGGGAAAGATAACTCTTCTGCATGCTCATCAAATAATAGACTGTGAGGGACATTTATTTCTCCAGGAGCAATCCTCAAATATTTATCGTCATTCCAGAGTAATGTGTGTGCTGAGCGAACAGGCTCTCCTCCATGGGGATGTCTTCACTCAGTTCATCTATAGGTATCTGATGAACGACACAATCCTCATTAAAGAAAGATTCATCAACTTTGATGTCGTACAGTTGATACAATGGACTCGGTACTAAGCATCTTAGCCATATTTTAATATTTCTCTTGTTTATTAAACCTGTCAAGTAGCTTGATCGATGATTTTTTTTTCTCTTGATATGAACGTAAACACAGTGATCGTCGTCAATGTTCCTGGGCAAGTGATTGACCATTGTATTGACATCCACTGGAACATTGATCACCTGCCCCAAAATTCCAAATTGTCCATGCACATGACGCAATCTGCGAATTTGCATAAATGGAATTCTAGGAGAAATGAGTCTCTCGGACACTAAATCTAACTTCGGAAAATGTGCAAGGATCGGGGGATATACAAAGCCATTCAATTTCGACAATATTGGAATTTTGTCTCTCCTCAAAGCCTGGCGACAGCTGGTGCATGCCAGCTCATTATTACTTCTGAATTCTGGAAATTTTTGTTGAATACGAATTTCATTTTCAACGGATAGAGTCTTCAAGTCATTTTTAAACCATAATCTATCACATACACAACACGTAAAACCGAATGGATTATTTATAAAATCACGGTGAAAGTTCTTATGTGCAGTTTGAATATTGTAATCGATCACCACTATGTACATCACAATCAGGAGGAGGATGAGTCGAAGTCGTTGCTAATAGTTCATTCTCTGGATTATTTACACTATCGTCCACACTGTTACGTAAGAGGTTAGCACGTGTTTGCCTCCGTTCCCTGCTATCTCGTTCAATTTCAGTTCTACTTTTTTCCGTTTTCTATTCTGATCAATTCCTTCACTCGCCCGTTTTTTCTCCCGCCACGTTTTTGTCCTTTCTGCACCCGACTACGTCATATTTGCACAAAACTCTCGATTTAAGTAATGAAGACACGCACAAAAACAAAATACGTTGCATATGATCACTGTGTTAGAAACCAACAGCTGTTTTCCGCGATTGCGACTCCGCCTGAACGCAGAGAATGGCATGAAAGACAGAAAGTCTTCCGTCTCATTCTCGCACGATACACGAAGACCTCTCACTCTCGCCCGATAGACGAGACGTAAGGTAGTCCGTCTCACTCTCGCTCGATTCCCGGAGGCCTCTCACTCACCACCAAACCGTCACCAAAAAGGTTGCCGATCGAGATTTCAAAACCCTCCCATAAGAAGGTTTCACTTCAAAAAAAGTTTTATAATTTACATATATTTACAATTGGCCTTCATTACAACTAATTTTTCAAAAGAAAAATCAGACAATGATTGCCGCCTTGGACTGGTGACGATGGCAAATGAAAACAGTCGTTCAACTGGAGCTGAAGACGTTAAGGGCGTGTTAAAAAAAATAAATGCCTCCTTTAATAAATCATATTTTTGGTAAATCTCGTCAGCACTTGCATTGTCATTTAAATAGCTGAAGAACTGCTGTTTTATTACGGATCGTTGGTCAACTTTAATCTGTTCTTGTGGAGAAGAACTTACTTCAATTTCATCATCTGCAAAGTCAAATCTTTAAAATGAAAAACAAAATAAATGTACGCATAAGCTCACCATCATCACTGAAATCAAAAAATCTCAGCAACACCTTGGCCTATTTCATTTTGATGCTTTGAGTTAGCACTATTGCTGCAATTGCAATATTTTCCTCAGGCTTCAACATAAAATATGGTTAGAACCTTTTTCTTGGCCTCTGTTCCATTTTTAAAATAAGAGATGATAACTGTTGCAATTCCTGGGATCTGCATAGCTAATGCTGCCTATTGCTCAGTGTCACAAGAGTTGGTATTAAAAATCCTGTAATAATATTAATATAAATTTATATTTTAAAGAACCAAAATATGAAAATACCATAGTTAATGTTGCTTTCTCCTTGAAGGAAGTCCAAACTGTATACAAAATTTATGACAACTTACAAAATTTTCGTACAAATTTCAAAGACTTTAATAAGAGCGTTTATAATATTTTTGGGTATGCAGTTTTATAGTCCATTCAATGCTAGTAACGGGTGATTTTTTTGAGGTTAGGATTTTCATGCATTAGTATTTGACAGATCACGTGGGATTTCAGACATGGTGTCAAAGAGAAAGATGCTCAGTATGCTTTGACATTTCATCATGAATAGACTTACTAACGAGCAACGCTTGCAAATCATTGAATTTTATTACCAAAATCAGTGTTCGGTTTTTTTTTTTTTTATCGACAAATTTTGTTCAGCGATGAGGCTCATTTCTGGTTGAATGGCTACGTAAATAAGCAAAATTGCCGCATTTGGGGTGAAGAGCAACCAGAAGCCGTTCAAGAACTGCCCATGCATCCCGAAAAATGCACTGTTTGGTGTGGTTTGTACGCTGGTGGAATCATTGGACCGTATTTTTTCAAAGATGCTGTTGGACGCAACGTTACGGTGAATGGCGATCGCTATCGTTCGATGCTAACAAACTTTTTGTTGCCAAAAATGGAAGAACTGAACTTGGTTGACATGTGGTTTCAACAAGATGGCGCTACATGCCACACAGCTCGCGATTCTATGGCCATTTTGAGGGAAAACTTCGGACAACAATTCATCTCAAGAAATGGACCCGTAAGTTGGCCACCAAGATCATGCGATTTAACGCCTTTAGACTATTTTTTGTGGGGCTACGTCAAGTCTAAAGTCTACAGAAATAAGCCAGCAACTATTCCAGCTTTGGAAGACAACATTTCCGAAGAAATTCGGGCTATTCCGGCCGAAATGCTCGAAAAAGTTGCCCAAAATTGGACTTTCCGAATGGACCACCTAAGACGCAGCCGCGGTCAACATTTAAATGAAATTATCTTCAAAAAGTAAATGTCATGAACCATTCTAACGTTTCAAATAAAGAACCGATGAGATTTTGCAAATTTTATGCGTTTTTTTTTTTAAAAAAGTTATCAAGCTCTTAAAAAATCACCCTTTATAATAAAGAATCAACATAAAACTTTCAAAAAACCTGTCAAAAAATGTATCATGAAAATCAATGCTAATACCTCAAGAAAGCAAATATGTTCTCGGTTTTGCTTCCCACTGTAAGTACATTCAAGTAAAATAGTTACAAAACAAAGTGGCAAAATTCTAATTAGCACTTATGCTAGCAAAGGTACATATGTTACATACATACATATGTGCAATATCTCTAGCTTATAAAGAAAAGCTAAGCCGACGATACGTAAGCATGCATAAGTTAATAGGCTAGCCAGTGAACAACGCAGAATCGTGGGTCGTGTCAGCTGGCACGACCTATCTTATGGGCGCGCAATGTAACTGAACAGTGAAAAACGCTACTTCCTTCTCTCTGACGTGACGATGACGTGAGAATCCGCGACATTTGGATTTTGCCGCCGCAAACGTCGCAGCTGATTGCTCTCTCACAACGCAGGGTTGCCAATATCGATATACTGCAGTAATTATCAACTTTTATAATTCAATCTGTTCAATATGTTTGAATTTTTCTTAAAATAACTCAAAATCAGAGTCGAATGCTATTATTTATAAATATATAAGCTATTTTTAATAGTTTGTTTTCAGTTTTGATATTTTATATTGTAAAAAATTGTAATTGAAAACAAAGATGTGCTCAAAACTATATATGCGTATTGGGCAATGGCAACATTGTTCAAATGAAAACAAAGCAAAGATGGCTGATTTCTGCGTTTTTACCACGTTTTGACTGTGCACACATTTTGCCGATAAGGAAGGAAAAGGTAGGAAAGGAGTAGCGTTTTTCACTGGCTAGCTTTTAAGTGTTAGTTTGTAAGTTTATTTGTAAAATTGAACTAATGTTACTAAATTGGAGTTATTGAAATGCAATATTTAAGTGAGTACTCCCATTTGAGTAACTGTTGTGCAATATTTAAGTGAGTACTATTTTTGGAATTGTCAATCGATGGCAAACAAAATCTCACTGACCGTACTTTTGAAATGTTGGTATTAAAGAAGCAAATAAAAAATAAATTATGTTTGCCTAATTTTAGTGCGGCATAATTAGAAGTCTCTACTCAAATATATGGTTTATTTTGAATATATTTCCTCATACTGCTTCAGTTTATACATATAGTACATACGTAGTATTATTTTTATTCTTTAAGAAACAGTGTTATGTTACTGAAAAATTTTCATTATAACTAAAGGTTTTCACCAGAGAACTGCAAAAATCACTATTTTCTTGATTTACTTATACACGAACTTTTTCATTCAACCCAACTCACTGAAAAAAAGAGAGTGATGAGTAAAAATCAACTAATTTTGCCATACACATCATTCCGAGGATCTTGAGTCTTCGGTTCAAAATTTCTCACTCAATTCAACTCACTGAACATAAGTCAGCGTTCAATAAAATGAGCATGTGTTGAAGAAAGCATCATTCGGTTCAATTTGAGTTGATTGATTATGAGTAAACTATTAGCGACAAGACGACACGATGTGAGCGTTACGACTGCATGTACGACAGTGACGCGCTTTGCCTAGCCCGCGGGCGGCCGAATTTATTGCTCTCTCACAGATTCGCTCACACGTATTAGTCAAGCGCTCTCTATACATTGTGGAAAATTAATGTTCATTTAAAAATCACTTGATCAACGACTGTTGACTGCTACGCATGTAATTTGTATGTACGCGCTGATTAACAATTTTGGTTCAAAACCATGAAAATATTGATTTTTAGTTTTTTGATACAGCCGTTTAGGTGAAAACTTCAACATAAATTCAATATTAAAATTTTTTTGAATTTTAATTTCTTTTTGACACGTGATTTGTCTTTATTTTTGTAATTGATAAAAAATTAATAAGGAATTTCATTAATTTCACAATTTTGTAAAAGTTGTCGAATCACTTTAAAATTTTTTTATATTAATTAATACTAAAGTTTTGTATTTTTTTTGGGTGTAGCAGCAAGCTCTCTCATACTCCAACACAAGCACACAGTTTGGTAGTGTGCGTTTGGGCATCACTGATGTACGAGTACAGCAGCGATGGGCAAATGAAATGTATGGATGTATTGGTAACCGCGAGCGTAAAGTGGCTACCATGGGACAAAGAACATTTGCAGTCAGTTGATTAACAAACAACAGCGAAGCAACATCGTGCGCCGCTTGATTGTTTTATGTTCCTATTTATGCGCGTACCTATATGTGTTTGTTCAAAATGGATGACAAATATTGCTTTATGATTTCCGATGCCTTTGGTAATATGCAATGTCTATTGTGTAATATGTGTGTAAAGGGGACCCGGGCATAGGTATAATTTTAGGAGGCACTATAATACCTTCCATAAATACTTTGAAAAATATGAGGGTATTGAGAGAGATAATATGTTAAAAAAAAAAAAAAAAATTTCGAGAACTTCACAATTTCAACTTTATCTTAAAATTTCCGCTAACTAGTTTGCTAGTAAAAGTAGTCAACTCCCAATTTACCCCACCAAAGGTATCTGAAATTATAACATTTTATTTATGTTATACATTTCAAATGGGGCAAAAATATACTAGGGCATAAACATCAACACACCGACTACCTATGTTACCTCGTTGCTGTCTGCAGCGCAACTGGCAGGAAAATCAATTCATTATCCCACAGTGCAAAACTGGTTTTTTCGCTCTCAATAGGGACTGAAATAAGAGCGTAAGAATACGTGTGCTGAGAGTAACTGCTCATGTGAGTCAAAACGCCCATGTATGGAGTACAGTAACAATTTCTATGCAAGCCCCATGCGTTCCACGAACTGCAGCTTGTTGTTGTAGCTTGTTTTGGTTTTCGTTCTTCTCACATTTCATCTGTGCAGAAAAAGTGCCGCAAAAGAAATATTTACTTTATACAAAATGCAGAATCAAGAAGAATGCAACAGGTTATCAATTATCAAATCTGTGAACATCTGTAGTAATAACAAAAAGTGAAAAAAACAACTAACATGAAACACTGGTGCCATAATTTCGCAAAAAAAAAAATAATAATCAAAAACAATCAAAAGTAATCTTCGAAAGTAGTCAAATTATTTTTCGATTACTTTTTATTATACATGGAATAGATCGTCGAAGAAATAGTTACGCAGAAAGCAATGCCAACCAGTAGATGAATAACTAATGCATTAGGATGAATTCACACAAATCACCCTAAAAACGACGATTGCTTCTACTTTCGGTTGCTATTGATTAATGCACGCGGCTCAACTTCACTTGAGTCATTGCGTACTGCGAATGATGCGGTGTGTGCAGGTTTCGAAGAAGTAGCCAGCAATTACAATTGCTGGAACATGATAATCAATGGAATCAAACGATGGACGATTCGATAGCTACTTCGCATGCCACTTCGCACACTTTTCGCGAAGATAATTTCGACATATCAGCCTTAAAATCCACGTCAATTATGGGATACGGACAAAAATGGCATTGCCGAAGACATTTTACATCGTATTCACTAAAAATTGGAATTGGGTGAATTCCGGTTTATACTTCCGGTGGTTTGATATCAATTCTCGAAAAATTAACTCATCACGAATGTTCGGACATTGGCCAAATTATTTGCTGTCAGAAATACCGATGTTGTTGACTGGAAACTGGAAGATTCAAAGTCGAATTCCGGGAGACTTGCGCTCATACAAATCGATCGATCGTCTTGACAATGAAAACGACGCCGCGAATTATCTAGTGGAATTTCTAAACTCTTTGGAGAGGCTGGGTATGCCACCGCATCATTTGCGTTTCAAAGTTGGATCTGCCGTTATTATGTGTCGCAATCTTCATGCGCCGAACCCCGTAACCCGACTGATTGTGGCGCACCTATCGAATACAAGGGTGGCAGAATGCTTGATTCTACGAATTCCTTTAAGTTCGAACGATTTGCCATTTCAGTTCAAATATACATTCAAATGTGCCTTTGAGATGACAATCAACAGGACAGAGGGATAATCGCATAGTATAAGGCATAAATTTGGAAATGTTATGTTTTTCATGCGGCCAGATATACGTGGCGTGCGTGTTTATAATATAAACTAGCTGACCCCGCAGCCGTTGTCCTGCGTGAAATTATGTGTTTTGAAATGAAAAGAAAGTTGAATTTATCATTTCATTTTTTTCAATGTAACGCTTGATAAACCACATTTTTTGATTTCTGTTCCGGTGTACAGAAAAGATGGTTTTACAACTCGTGAGCACGCCACGTATATCTGGCCGCGTGAAAAACATAACATTTCCAAATTTATGCCACATACTATGCGATTATCCCTCTGTCCTGTTGATTGTCATCTCAAAGGTGCTGGCATACCAAGCCTCTCCAAAGAGTTTAGAAATTCCACTAGATAATTCGCGGCGTCGTTTTCATTGTCAAGACGATCGATCGATTTGTATGAGCGCAAGTCTCCCGGAATTCGACTTTGAATCTTCCAGTTTCCAGTCAACAACATCGGTATTTCTGACAGCAAATAATTTGGCCAATGTCCGAACATTCGTGATGAGTTAATTTTTCGAGAAACCGGAAGTATAAACCGGAATTGACCCAATTCCAATTTTTAGCGAATACGATGTAAAATGTCTTCGGCAATGCCATTTTTGTCCGTATCCCATAATTGACGTGGATTTTAAGGCTGATATGTCGAAATTATCTTCGCGAAAAGTGTGCGAAGTGGCATGCGAAGTAGCTATCGAATCGTCCATCGTTTGATTCCATTGATTATCATGTTCCAGCAATTGTAATTGCTGGCTACTTCTTCGAAACCTGCACACACCGCATCATTCGCAGTACGCAATGACTCAAGTGAAGTTGAGCCGCGTGCATTAATCAATAGCAACCGAAAGTAGAAGCAATCGTCGTTTTTAGGGTGATTTGTGTGAATTCATCCTAATGCATTAGTTATTCATCTACTGGTTGGCATTGCTTTCTGCGTAACTATTTCTTCGACGATGTATTCCATGTATAATATCAAAGTATTTCCGAATGCTGGTGGTGTTTCCACCGGCTGTACTGTATTCTCTGGGTTGAAATAGACTCTTTTTCCATTCTCCAAATTAACTGCGAGACGCACAACAGTCGGAAAACGTTCAGGAATTGCAAAAGTAAATATCCTATAAAGCGTTTTATTGCAGTTCACGTATCGACCGTATCGTTCAAGACCAATAACCTCCATGTTGCTTCCTTTCGTGACGCACTTACAAACGTATTTTATCTATTTCACCAAACTACATTGACATGAGTTTTGAATGTTAATTAGATATCGATATTCACTCTTCTAAATTGAATGCTGAAAGTTCTGCCATTGTCGTCTGGTGAGCGACTCCGATAGAGTGAATTTCCATTATGTCCAGTTTGTATTTCCGGAAGAAAAGCACTTGGATAGTGTATCATGCATTTATTATCAGACATACAAACCGAAGTGGGATTATGGTGTCCGCAAGGTCCATGAACAATATTGGTTTTCATCACTTCCTATAATACTGGATCTTCCTCTGCATCAGAAATTTCCGCAGAAATGATTTCATCAATTTGATCTGGTGTAACCACCATCCACCATCCAAAGAAGAATGTGTGCGTGGGGCAAACCTGTTTTTGTCTATGTAGCATATAACAGCACCACATATACGTTGCTTCAAGATAAAGTCCATCGAAGCTTTTGCTTGAAATGCCTTGCTGTCACATCGTGACGATCGCTTGCTGATATCCAGCGATTCATAATACCGCACGTATGTCCTCGCATCCTGGGAGTACTCGGTCATGGGCCTTGGGCTACTTATGTATGTTGATGCCAAAAAGAACGCCGACCGATATTAACGCGACCTCTTCGTGGCATCCTAGCAAAATTCAATCTGTAATTGATCACTTTGTGTGCAACACACATAACATTTTCACTGAATAATTTTCAAAAAATTTTGAAACAAACAACAAATTTGAAGATTCAAGTAATTTAAAAACAAAAGAAAAAAATTAAAAAAAAAAATGTATGGAAAAAATTAATTTTTTGGAATTGTCCAATTTTCCGACTTTTCCTCTCGAAAAGCATACACGTTTTTTTTATTTCTAAACCTTCCCCGATTCCCACAGAACATTCTCCGAAAATTTCATCAAGATTGGTTCAGTCGTTCTCTTAGCGTTACTAATAAACAAACATTCATTCGTTTGTATGGAAAAAAAGGGCTGTTGAATTTTTCTTGCCGTAAAAACCATCTTTGAACCTCAACAAACATTTAGAAAAAAGAATTGGCCAAATTGGTCCAGGCGTTGTTGAGTTATGCGCTTACCAACACATTTTGCGATTCATTTTTATATATAAGATAACATGCAATATGAAAAGCTTGCTTATTTAAAATTAAAAAAAATATATATATTATTATTGTTATTATATAATAGTATTTTTTTTTATTTTTATACAGTTTAGATTGATCATATGTGATTTTGTTTCGGAAATGAAAATGTAGAATAATGTAAGACACCTACTATTAAATTTTCTTTCTATTTTCTTTATTTTTTTTTGAATATACTTATAGTTTCATGTTAATTCAAATTTAAAAATTATATTTCAGTATCACTTGAGATAGCTTGCTTGAGCTTACTTTTTCTACGGTTTTTTGCTCTCCTATGAAAAATGATGTTACGTGATTTTGCTTTAAGGTGACGATATGTACTTATATTAAAATAAAATTTTTCACATAAATATAAATATTTTATATGGAAATTTCGGAAACTATTTTTTTATTAAGAAAAATATTTGAATATATTTTTGTTTCCTAATGCTTAGTTCTTTTAATTTTAAAAGCCTGGAAAAAAGTCGACATTTTTCATTTAAAAAATAATTAAAGTAGAAATATTGCACATATAATTATTTGACTGTGGTATTATCCTTAATATTATATTATATTTAGAGTGCTCCAATCGAGTCAAAATGTATGACCGACCCCCACTAACTTTGAACGGCCGATCCACCCTTGCCAGTGGCACACCCCCTGGAACTTCCCTGGGGGGTTCCCCATACAATCATTTCAAAAAATCACCATTTTTGGCCTTTACATGAAAAAATCAGCTAAATGGCTATGTTTTTTCTTTATTTTTATTTATTTATTTATAATAATATCTATTTTTTCTCTTAAGAAATTTATTTAGTCAGAACACATGTAAATGAAAAAAATTAATTTAAGTGAGTTATAGAAAAGAAACTAAAAAAATTATTGTTTGAAGTCTTTTTTACTTTCAAGTCTGGGCAATTTCGCAGGCGCCATAACAGCCTCTACATTTTCCGGTATAACCCGTTTGGAAACGCTAGCTAGCAATTGAACATGTCGCTCCGTTCCTTGTATGTGTGATGAAATTTTTGGATCATTAAACGGTGGATCATCTTGATTTAAATATTCTTTCAATGTATCGTACGGAATGCTTCGCGTGAATGGTGGTTCAAATACGATATTTATAGCATTCAAATTGATCATTTCCGTATAACTTGTACAATTAAAGTTTATATCTGGTTTTTTATAAACTCTAAGTTCCATTGGCTCGTCAACATCGGTTCGATAGCGTAGAATTTTTTTGATGGCACAGTCCCGCTTTTCTTTCCTATCATCAAACAACATTGATAACAAGATATTTTCCGAATGCGCGTAATATAAATTATTATATAATTCATATTATATTATATAATTACTTGATTGACAATTTTGCGTAAACGAGGTTCTAGAAATCGTGACCAACCAATGAACTTGAAAAATAATGCACTGCCGTACACGACAGAGCTGTAATACTTGATATTGAAGTACATTGGCACATAACATTTAATTATAAATTCAACCAGAATTCTTAAATTTGCATCTGGATTTTCCGTTGTCACATATAATCGCAATAATCTAGCGGCCTTCGTGAGCCACCTAGAATGTACAATTTTCCCTGGTTTGATGTTAGCCAGATCCACCGGAACCACGCCGCTAGAAATTACATGGGCCATGTCGTATCAAATCGGTGAAAAATTCTTTTTTTTCTGGAGCAGAGGGCATATTTTGCAACCCAATTTTCTGGAAGCCGTCCACCACCTAAAAATATTTAATAATAAAATAATTAAGAATGGTTGACAATTATAATAAATGATTGATAGCAATAACTTACCGGAAGAGTTGCACAAGTTTCGATTTAACGGCTCACTTTTCCGCATTTACATGTTCCAATGTAAACATTTGTTTCCAGAGATTTTACATACTCTGTAAATTGTTGGGTGTTGTTTCTTCTCTTGATTTGCTCTTGATACTTGTCAAGCAATTTATTCAATTTATTACATACATGAATAGTGAATGATTTATGGGAAAACTTTTTTTGTTCTGTTTTAGCACGTTCGCTTATGTAAAAATAATATCTCAAGATATCCAGATGGGTTGGTAAATTAAGATCAGTCAAATCAGTAGACACATCAAAAACAGTAACATCATGCATCATATATCAGGACGGGAATTAAGAGTAACTTATAGAGTTTTGTCTTTGTTCGTCGAGAGAAGACTTTACTTCTCAGTTGCCTACTCAGTCCAAAGTAGCAGCTTTAAAATCGACGAAAAGGTAGTGTGGTTGATCCTCTTTTCACGAGTCTTTCCTAAGATTTGGCGCATGGCGAATATGAGGTCAGTTGTAGATTTTCCAGGCCTGAAGCCACACTGATAAGGTCCAATCAGTTTGCTGACGGTGGTCTTTAATCTTTCACACAATACTCTCGACAGAACCTTATATTCGTTGTTGAGGAGACTTATCCCACGATAGTTGGCACAAATCTCCCTTTTTGTGAATTGGGCACAGCACACTTAAATTTCTATTGTCGGACATGCTTTCTTTCGACATATTCTACAAGCAAGCTGATGCATGCTCCTTATCAGTTCTTCGCTGCCGCGTTTGAATAGCTCGACCGGCAATCCATCGGCCCCCGTCGCTTTGTTGTTCTTCAGGCCGGTAATTGCTTTTCCAACTTCTTCATGGTCGAGCCATGGAACATCAATGTCATCCTCTCTCCTTCTCCTGACGTTATACTTTCACTGCCATTCAGCAGGCAGTGTTCCCTCCATATTTTTAGTATGCATTGGGCATCGGTCGTTAGATCACCTTTAGGAGTTCTACGAGAGAATGCTCCGGTCGTGAAATCTTCTATTGGCCGCAGCATGCCTCTGTCGGCTAGCTTGTCAAGCTCTTCGTACTCAAGCATTTCGGCATCTCTCTGTTTTTGTCTGCAAATGCGTCTCGCTTCAATCTTCAACTCTCGATATCTATCCCATCCCGCACGTGTTGTGGTCGATTGTAACGTTGCGGGATAGGCAATCTGGGCTCGAATCGCGGGACTCGTTATGGAGCGAATTTCATGTATTTTTTTTGTTTTCGGATCGTTCTCGTTTGTACGAAAGAATCGAAATTTCATTCGTTAGCTAGTTGAGAAACGTTATAGTACAATTTAAAAAAAAAAAATGAATATATCAATTAAAAATAATCGGAGGCAAAATGTAAGTTATTTTTCTTTTAGCTAGTTTATTTAAAATTTAATATAATTAAAACTAATGAGTTAAGTACAAATGTAAACAAAATAAATATGCGTCAAAAAAATTTGGTGAGTCATTTTATGCTACAGCATCAGGGCTTGGCAAAAAATATTTTGCCTAATTGCGGGCAAGTCAAAGTTTGCTGCAAATAAGCTATGGGATGCATTGACGCTAAAACTTAACGGTGCCGGGCCACCGATGAAAGATGCTAAATTTTGACAAAAAGTAAGATTAGTAAAATAATAGATTATTAAAGGGTTGACCATAGCTAAATCTTTTGGAAACTTATAGCCAGAAGAAGGATTAAATGGGTTGGTAGAGATGATTATTAATAGCGAGGAAGAAGAAGATCCGACACCATCCACCAGTCGCAGTGCGACAAAATCATCTAAAAAGAAGTCCACGGTCGAAAGCGAAAAACTTTCTCTTTTAAAATGCAATTTACGTGTATATGAAGTAACGCAAGCTCAAATCAATAAAAATTTTGAAAAACTAATTGCTTTAAAGGAGAGATCTCTCCAAATAACAGAGGCACATACAGCACATGTGCAAATAAAAGCTTGATATTTTAAAGGGAAATTTTCAGAAATAAATACCAACATATATAATATGTTAATTTCAAGTCCTTTATTGAAAATATATTTATTAAAACAAAGTATGAATTGAAATGTTAATGGAACGATTCAATTTTATATAAAGACAGCATAATATGATTTCTAATTTTATGATATTCCAATTAAAAAGTCGTTTCCAACTGAGTGTTGATAGCGTCCACTCGCCAAAAAGGACAAAGTCACTGCTAATTGAAGAATTGGTGGTACTGCGGTTGATAAATGCCCGTTAAATTTTATGTCCGATAGGAAGAAAGCAAATGCGTCTTTGGTCAGTCTAAACCGCTTCCAGAATCTGTAAATGGTTGAGAATAATAAGATTTATACCAAGTTAAACGGTATAATTAACCTTTAACTGGTGACAAGCGGTCTCACAGGCCGAGCGGGGTCAGTGAAACATCATTTCACCCCCTTCCCCGCCCTTCCTTTTTTTCAACGTCCCAGTAGCTTCGAGTTGAGTTGCGTCCACGCCGTACAGTGGGACAGTTGCGTCGTATTGTCTCATATCGGTAAGTTACATCGACATAAACTTCGGCATGGGCCTCTCAGACCTTACGTCACCACTTGTGTAACTATTTAATATAATTTTGCTTTATTGTTTTTTTCGTATTTTTACTGTTATTACTAACAATGAGTGTTCTGCACCTCCAAAAAGTAGCGTAAGGAGTTAGGAGTTAAAAATGTAGTGTCGAACAATGTGATTGAAGTTTATTTGGCTCAGGAAGATTCAAGTGGATCAGAAGCTGAAAATGTTTCCGAAAACTTCACAAGTGATCACGACTCGCATAGCGAACAAAGTGCTTCTGAAGATGAAAAACGAATTCAAGGGAATCAGCAGTCAGAAAGTGACAGTAATGTTGAACCGTTATCAAGATTTGTTAGATATTTCTTTGGCAAAAATCGTTTTAAGTTGGCAAAAAAATCACCAAACAGAGTTGCGCAAACAAGCCAGAGACCCCTTTTCACTGCGTCCGGATATCTTAAAAGAAATATTGAAGTGGACAAATGTGAAAATTCGTGAACTCACGCTGAGTTTATAATACCCACATTCCGCGCGATATACGCGTGAACTTAGCGCGTATTTTGGGTTCTGATTTGCCGCCAGAACCACAAAACTCAGAGGATATACCAAAATCATAGAAAACCTGTGCCAGTTGTCCTCCTAAGTTAAACCGCAAGTCTAATTACCAATGCCATTCATGTAAAAAACATGTTTACTTGCAGTGCGCTAAACAATTATGCCCTGACTGCCAATAAAAATTACCAAAGATTGACCATTGCCAGTTTTTTAAATTATATTTGTGATTACATATTTTATTTTATTTTTGTTAATAAATATACCTTAACTATAATGATAAATAGTATTTTTGTACTATAAACCTCATAATGATAACATGCATCTTATACATATATAAAAATGAATCGCAAAATGTGTTGGTAAGTGCATAACTCAACAACGCCTGGACCAATTTTGTAAATTCTTTTTTTTTAAATGTTCTTTGAGGTTCAAGGAAGGTTTTCACGTCAAAAAAAAATCGAATAATTGCCGGAAATCCCCTAAAACCAGCCCTTTTCTTTTTCTCATACAAACTAATGAATGTTTGTTTATTAGTAACGCTGAGAGAACGACTGCACCAATCTTGATGAAATTTTCAGAGAATGTTCTATGGGGATCGGGAAAGGTTTAGAAAAAAAAACCTGTATGATTTTTGTGAGGAAAAGTCGGAAAATTGGAAAAATCCAAAATGTTAATTTTTTCCATACAAAATTTTTTTTTTCAATTTTTTTGTTTTGTTTTTCAATTATGTATTTCAATCGTTCAAATTTGTTGTTTGTTCCAAAAATTTTTGAAAATTATTCAGTGAAAATGCTATGTGTGTTGCACACAAAGTGATCAATTACATATTGAAATTTGCTACGGTCGGCGTTCTTTTTGGCATCAACTTACATTAGCAGCACAAGGCACATGACCGAGTACTACGTGCGGTATTATAGATCGCGGTCAATTAGCAAGCGATCGTCACGATGTCACACCACGACTTTTCAAACAACAGCTATGATGTTTCATGGACTTTATCTTGAATCAACGTATATGTGGTGCTATTAGATCCTAAAGGTACTCTTTTGAGTGGCAAAACAGAGGTTTGCCGCACGCATACATTCTTCTTTAGATGGTGGATGGTGGTTACAGCAGATCAAATTGATGAAACCATTTCTGCAGAAATTCCTGATCCAGAGAAAGATCCAGTATTATACGAAGTGATGGAAACCAATATGGTTCATGGACCTTGCGTCCACTACAATCTCTTTTCGGTTTGTATATCTAACAATAAATGCACGAAACACTATCCATGTGCTTTTCTCTCGGAAACACAAACTGAAAATATCCACTCTATCGGCATCGCTCACCAGATAACAATGCCAGAACATTCAGCATTCAATTTAGAAGAGTGAATATCGAAGTTGACAACACATGGATCGTACTATATTCACCATTATTGTCTAATTCACATTCAAAACTCATATCAATGTTGAGTATTGCAATTTGGTGAAATCCATAAAATGCGTTTGTAAGTACGTCACCAAAGGAAGCAACATGGCGATTATTGGTCTTGAACGATACGGTCGATACGTGAAATGCAATAAAGCGCTTTGTAGGATATTTACTTTTGCAATTAATGAATGTTTTCTGACTGTTGTGCGTCTCGCAGTTAATTTAGAGAATGGCCAAAGAGTGTATTTCAACCAAGAGAATACAGTACAGCCAGTAGAAACACCGCCAGCAACAAAATTAACATTAAGTTAATTTAGTTTTTTCTCAACTTTCGTTAGTGATCCGTTTGCGAGAACATTGCTCTATTCGGAAATACCTTGATACTATACCTGGAACGCATTGTCGAAGAAATAGTTGCGCAGAAAGCAAGGCCAACTAGTAGATGGGCATTCAGGTGTGTTATCGATTGTTTCTACCTTCTACCGGTTGCTATAGATTAATGAACGCGGTTCAACTTCATTTGTGTCATTGCGTAATGTCAATCACTGGAATGCAAATGAAGTTCGCACACTTTTCGCGATAATCATTTCGACATATCAGCTTTCAAATCCGCACCTATTATGGGATACGAACAAAAATAACATTGCCGAAGACATTTTACATCGTCTTCGCTAAAACTTGGAAATGGGTCAATTTCGGTTGATACTTCCGGTCGTTTGATATTAATTCCATTCGCCGCTTATCAATTCACGAAAGATGAACTAATCACGAATGTTCAGCCATTGCCAAAATATCGTAACTATGATTCCTTGAGTGCACGCGCGATGGTAGCTGGCCAAAATACCGATGTTGATGACTTAAACTGGAAGATTCAAAGTCAAATTCCGGGAGACTTTCTCTCATACAAATCGATCGATCGTTTTGACAATGAAGACGACGCTGTGAATTATCCAGTGGAATTCTAAATTTTTTGGAGAGGCTTGGTAGTATGCCACCGCATCATTTGCGTCTCAATCTGCGCTATCCAATACAAGGGGGCAGAGTACTTGATTCTAATAATTCCTTTGAGTTCTAACGATTTGCCATTTTAGTTCAAACGTATTCCGTTTCCAGTGAAAATTGCATTTGAGATGACAATCAACAGGAAACAAGAATAGTCGCATTATGTGTAGCATAAATTTGGAAATGCTCTGTTTTTAACACGGTCAGATATACGTGGCGTACTCACGAGTTGGAAAACCATCTTTTCTGTATACCGGAACAAAAACCAAAAAAATTAGTTTATCAAGCTGCGTTACATTGAAAAAAAAATGCAACGTTAAATTTAACTTTCTTTTCATTTCAAAACACATAATTTCACGCAGGGGTCAACTAGTAATCAATGTACACCAATACTAGATCCCCGCCACAGCACCAACTGCGCCACTCGCCATGAACAAACATTTCTGTTTCACTTGAGCGTGCAATGTAGTGACTGCGGTGCGATCTATTGCCTTTTTATTGCATTGACCTCTCTTTCAACGTCTTCATTGGCAACATTCGCTCCAGTACTAACTTCATCACCCAACTCTGTGGTAGCCTGTCCTTCAGGTAATTTTCTCAAATGCTCGTGTGAATACTTGTATGTCCTCTTGTTTGTTAATGATTTCAACACATACCTATCTCCGTCTAATACCTCAGCCACTAAAAATGGACCTCTGAACTTAGGATATAATTTCGTTTCATGTCGTTCTTCATTCTTTAACAAAGCGTAATCACCGACATTATGCTTTACAATTTTTGCCTTATTTTTATCGAATCTAGATTTATCAAAACAAGAATTGCGCTCAATATTTTCTAAAGCCTGAGTTCTTAAAGCAGAGACGTCGACGTTCTGTTCCTTGTTACTTATTGGAATGAGACCAAATGGTCGTGCCTCTTTTCCAATAAGCAACTCTAAAGGACTAGCCTTAGTCACACGATTGGCCGTGCAATTCAAAGCCAGTTGTATTTCTTTTAATGCATCTTGCCAAGAGCGCTTGCTGGTTTCTACTGCGGTCAAAAGACTCTTTAACGTACTCAGCACACGCTCAACTTGTCCATTAGCGCGACTTGCACCGGTCGCTATTAAATGTAACTCTATTTTTTGGAAAGAACAAAAATCACGGAAATCCTTACTGGCAAAACATCTACCCTGGTCAGCGATAACACGTGTAGGTACCCCAAAAACCGATATTGACGACTTCAATTGCACAATTTGTATAAACAAATTTGGTAAAGGCATCGATTTGAACTACATATTACATATTCTTTCATATCGTTTTTACCACTTAATTTTCCGGTTATATCCATATGAACAGTATGCCATGGTATACCAATTTTTGGGATAGGATGAAGCTCTGCTTGAATTTTACCCGATGTTGGTTTAGACAGTTTGCATGTAATGCAATTGTCAACAAACTTACGAACATATTTGGACATATTTTCGAACCAATAGTAATCATATACTTTACTAAGAGTTTTCTCCCAACCAAGGTGCATAATTGACTCGTGCACATGGTTTATCACGGACCACCTAAAGGACCTAGGTACAACAGGTAAACATCGCGTTTTGGCATTTCTCTGTATTTTACGATAAAGGGTTCCCGCTCGCAACTCATACGTTCTTGCCACATCTTCGGCAAGTTCATTATTACGCAACTTGGAAACAATGGATATTATTTGTTGTTCTGCAAGAAGCCAGTCGTCAGAAACTTCTGCCAAATTTATACGTTTTTTTACAGCCTTATCAACAGGTTGATTTTCTGATGGTAATAGATTACGAGAAAGGAAGTCTACATGCGCCATACGCTTTCCTTCTCTATACCCGACATCGACGTTCTTTTACTAAAATACTCAACCACATAAGGCTTATTCTCGATTTTGTGCAATAGGATTGCCCCATAACCATCAGAACTGGCATCAGCGTGCAGCTTTATTGGGAATTGGGGGTAAAAAATGGTTAACACCGGTTTATTTGTTAAAACAATAATAATTTTCTGGCATATCTGCTCACTTTCAGGTTTCCAAACAAAACTACTCTTGACGGAGGTAAGAAAATATAAAGGTTTCATCACTTGTGAAAATTTAGGAATGAATTGTCGGAAATACGATGACAACCCTATAAATTGCCTCAACTGTGTAACAGATTGAGGAGGAGGTAAAGCTCTTAACGCTTGCACCTTACGTGGATTAGGTCGAATCTCTCCTGCTATTATCTCGTAACCAAGGTACTCAACACTTGATTTTAAAAACGAGCATTTTGTAATATTAAATGAAAACCCTGCCTTGGTGAGAACATCTAAAACTATTTTCAATCGGTCAAGCGCCTCCTCCTTTGTAGTAGCAACGACCATAATATCATCCATATATACGATGACAAAAGAATGAGCAAGTTCACCTTAAGCTGTCATGACAGCACGTTGAAATACTGACGGCGCATTCTTAAGGCCAAATGGCATCCTCAAATATTCGTACTGACCCTCTGGCGTAACGAACGCAGTACGCTCTATAGAATCAGGATGAATAGGAATTTGATGAAACCCACTTGCCATATCAAGGCAACAAAAATATTTTGCCCCACGTAATCTAGCTATCTGATCAGATATAAGTGGTAGTGGATATTTGGCAGAGACAAAGTTTGCATTGAGTTCTCGGTAGTCAACGCAAAGACGATCGGTACCATTCTTTTTCTTAACAAGAAGCATCGGGCTTGCGAAAGGGGAACAACTAGGCCGAATAATATTAAACTTCAATAGCTCACCTATTTTATTTCGAACAATCTCTTTTTCTTCCGAGCTAAGTCTATAGGGTCGCCTCTGCACGGTCTTATTTGGATCAACCAAACGTATTTCTAACTGACCAGTATTAATCCTAGTCTTCGGAGTTCCATCAATAAAATAATTTGAATATTCTTTTAAAACTTGCAACAAACACCCTTTATCATGCTAGTAACCAACAGATACCGAACATGTATTTACGTTTTTCGAAATAAAAATATTAAAATTGTCAATCGACATTGCTACTCCGAAACCTTGGCTCAGAATTTCACGACCAATTATCACATCATACGTTAAATGGCAGTCTAAAATTACATGAAACAAAACATCTAGGGCATGTCCTTCAATAACGACATCCGATAAAATCTGTAATGTGCTACACACAGCGGCATTGCCGATACCTTTTAATACTACATTACTGTTAATTCTTTTTCCGAAAAGTTTGTTTGATACAGATTCTTTTAGAAGTGAACACTCAGCCCCGGTGTCAAAACAAAATGGATACGACTCACCAGACTGAAACAGCATTCCCCTTGGCTCAGCTTCTGTACACTCACCCTCGTCTCGTATACGTTTCCCTGTTTACTGCTCGAAGATGTACTGCTACTCTTTGGACACACTGTTGCTATATGACCAGCAACTCCACATTTGAAGCACGTAAGCGTTGATCGATTTCTGTCCAGCGATGAACTGCTCTGCAACGGATTAGCTCTTGAAGTGTAGTTTGGTTTATTCCTTTTTAAACGGCAGTCTGCGATTTTGTGACCCGCTTTCCCACAAAAATGGCACTTCACATATGGTGGCAACTTTAACTTCTTGTATTCTGGATACGTAGAATTATCAAAAGTTGGGGAATCCTTCCGCTTTCCGAACGCAAAAGCTTTAAATTCCTACTGAAGCTCGTTTCTTGTTTTGATATTTGTTGTAAAAAGCAAACGCTGCAATGCGCAAGAATGACAGACACAGAAATCTCCTCAGTGTTCATTGCCTTCCATCTTGACACAAGGGATGTTACCAGACGACTTCCATACATCGAAAGGCACTCGCCATCTTTTGGACGACCATTCAAAATGTGCATCAATGTGGCCACTGAAGTCTCTGCACCCACATAACACTGCACGAACAAGTCTTTAAATTGCTGCCACGTTATGCCGGCAAAGCAAATTTGCGACAACCACTGCGAAGCGGCTCCTTCCAAAGACTTACTCAAAGACATGATGAAAGATTTCACTAAAAGATTTTCGGCTAAAATCATGTCGACCGTTGTACACCATGAATTTTGATCAGCGCCAGGACATCAGGATGAAACTTCGGAAGCGAAATAGCTTTTGTTTGCAAAGTTGCAGGGTTTTGCATTGCTTTAATTAGTTCCACGAAATTTTGATTTTGGGACTCCAACAGTGCACGCCAACAATCGTTTGCAATTTCTTTAAGCGGAATCCATCCCACTTCTGAAGCCGGAATGGCCTCAGCAATTCCGTTGAATTTCCGTCGTTCTCAGCTTTATTCGTTTAGTTACAGTTCACTGGCGTTGGAGAAATAAAAATGCAAAGGCTACTACAATCATAAATACACATTAAGTTTATTAGAAATTAACAGGTACAACAGAGCAAAATAAAAGTGAACATACAGTATACACTGCATATATTAAACCACAGTATTCACTACTTATATTAAACTACAGTTGTTACTGCGCCGACATATATTTTTGTTGGTAGTCGATTTCAGTTTTGTAGATTTAAATTTGTCAATAAATAAATAAATAAAAGAATATTCGTTAAAGTTTTTTCTCAAGAAAGGTATTACAAATAGTACTTTCTTTTATTTACTTACATACTTTTGTGTGTAAACAAAGGCAAAGGTAATTCTTGGAAAAAAATTGATTTCATTGTTACTTGTTGATTTATACACTTGACTTTAGAGTTCCCTAATAAACCGAATTATAAATACACTATAGTCGATATTTGCAATAATATTGTTTTCATATTTTCAAGGTCACCGCCTGCATACCGTTTATCTTGGCTTACATGTCACTGGTGGTCGCCGTCATTTAGTACGACGTCGTAAATATCATATTTACAAAGAAAGTCTCATTGAAAGACAACGTAAAAAAGAATTACCAGGTAAGATGGAAAATTATAAAGATTTGTATATGTACATTTCGGTTGTACGCAGAAAAATAAAAGCGTTTCCATTTTCGGTCTCACCACATGGAAAGAAGCGAATATCCCAAAAACTGAATTGTACAAGGTTTTAGGTCAAGAGAAAAAAATTCTATGTGGTCTACCATATATGTGTATGTACGTTAATATGCGTAGTTCTTCCCCAGTAAGAAAACTCGAGCGTGGCCTTAGTATAGGCTTACAGCAATTAAAAACGTACAAAATTTTAAATTTTTACTATATATTGTATGTAAGTTAACATGAGTAGCTAATCCCCAGTAAGAAAGCTAGCGCTTGGTCTCAGTCAGCGCTTTACCGCAAGCAAATTCTTCGCTGGTTGATTATGCTTAGTTTTGATGGAAACGCAGTTATCATTCACCATAGGTAGGCGAGTATTAATATATTAGGAACCGCTTTAAAAATAGATGCCGGCACTACCGGTTTTGAAAAAAATCAATCAGCAAGGACTAATCGAGCCTATGTATAGACAAGCAAGTACTCGTGTGCGGCAACGAATTAAATAAATACATAAATACCTTAATAAACTATGAAAAAGATAAACAAATCGATAATCGCAAGAATCTTAATATCAGACCAAAAAACAATAATGCAATTACGCAAAGATTCAATTTATTATCCCTGCCATTATTTAGAAACAATATGTATTAAATGAGCAAGTATGAAAACCGATATAATGGAAGTAGCATATTTCAAAACACTATTAGATATTAATTTTGTGTACAGTCACCGACTATCACTCGTATCGAGCAGACGTGGGTTTTTTCGCGGTTTTTGTCGCTTGCGACATTGGCAAGTGTCGGGTTACCGATTTTGGCCGCAGTGGCTGGGCAACGAGCTTATGCGCCAGCAGAATGTTACAATGTAAACAAAGTGCATTGCATCATTCTTGCATTACGGTTGTTTTGTAGCTGTTGATGGCCTTCCGTACTTTCTTCGATGATAAAGCCAATGCCAACAACACAGGGCGAGATGCCTCCAACTCAAACTCGTCCTTGAAATTTTGAATGACGCGCAAATTGTGGTTATTCATCTTCTAGAGTTGGGACATGCTTAGCACTGGATCGTGGCTAACGATGTTGAGTAGAGATGACCCTGTTATTATCGCAGAAGAGTGAAAAGTGACGAGATGTGTCCCGTTGTAGTAATCTCCGGACTATCGTCTGTGCTAACTTTCGCAGTGCTCTCGTTGATAATAATAATGCCGTCATTGACTTGTTTTATGGGCTTTAGGTGGCTTGGCTGAGTCTGGCAAAGGGCTGTGTTTCCGGCGTGCAATACTCGTGCGCAGGTGTTTTGCGTTGCCAGTTTACAGACGGCGGCATTCGGCTATGGCTTCATTTTACAGCTGTAGTGTGACGTGTTGGTGTGCCACCGGGAAGATGGTGATTTTCTTACACATAAGCTTGACCCTAGGATACGCTATTAATATATGGACAATATTCTCGGACCTTAACTTTAGCTGATTTCTTCCACACAAGCTTGACCCTCTGATACGCTATTAATATATGGACAATATTCTCGGGCTGAAGGATTCTATCTTTAGATTTTTCGGTCAGGTTAACTATGGGAATTCCGACAGAGTGTTCATTCATAATTGATTTCAAATAATCATGGTCACAAATAGTGGAATTTATTATATCCGCCTTAGCTAGCGTAATTGTGAGTATCAAGTTCGATATTTGATCTATTAATATTCTATTTCTTGCTAATAGTGTTTCATACAAATGCGGTGTGTCAACAAATTCATTTTTTAGGTTTAATTATTTCGTTCACCGAACCAAGACGTTTATTAATTCGTATCTGTGTTTGTGTATTAATAACTACATGTATATTGTTTGCATCAATTAAATTGGATTCGAACCACCTTACTTTTTCAAAATCTGAGGCATCAGGCGTGCCTGCTATTACCTTGAGTGCTAAACCCAAGAAGTCTAAGCTTCTTGCCATTCTGTGGTACAATTTTAGTACGGACAATAATTTTCTTATGTGTTCTGTATGAACTACCCCTAATACTAATAGGATTGCAAGGCCAATCCTATAAAAATAAAAGAAATGAAGATTGAAAATCGTTGTGTGCTTAAACTATGAAAATGCTACCGCTCTCACTTTGTCGGGAGCCACAGCATAGCCTTAGTATAACAATGTAAAAGTAAAAACATAGCGCAGCATTTAATATTTTGCTCTCGCAGAGTGGGCTCTACTCTGCTCTGAGTTTTGTTAGGTAAAAAACTATAGCTCTAGCGAGAGCAAAAAATTAAATGCTGCGCTATGCTCTGGCGCAGCGGTAGCAAAAAATTGGGAGCGGTAGCAGAACGGAGCTAATGAAAACTTTCATGTGCTACACCTCCCGCATGTGTTTGTTGTTTTTTCTTTTTTTGCTATTTTCTGTCATAATATTTGAATTACTGCCTAAAAAAACTGACTAAAGCGGCCCACTCACGACAAATTTGTTTGACAAATCCGTTTGAGTTTGAGGTGGTTTTGTCGTGAGTGGGCATGTTGTCAAACGGATTGAAGGTTTGCGACAAATTTCAAAAACTAACAACCGATTTGTGGATTCGTTTGTCGTGAGTGGCGTGGTTTGCAAACATTTGGTCAGTTGCTTGAATTTTTTGCAGAGTAAACATCAGCGGATAAAAAAATGGCAAGCGTGAGCAAACATTTTTTGGAAGAGTTTATTGAATTATTTAAAAATGAACCGGCCTTATGGCAATGCAAAAGTGAAAATTATAAGAATAAATGCCAAAAAGATAAGTCGTGGAAAAAATCAGCTCCATTGAATTTAATAGTTTTACATGTGAGTGGTTATATCTCTCACATAACCACTCTTTCATCCATTCTTTCTTCATTATTTTTTTTTTTTTTTGCATTTGGCTTTTTTCGCTTCATGCACTGGTGTATTACTAGTAGCGCAATTACATCATACGCGTTATAATCAGACATGTTAACTCCGCGAAGCACACAATGGAAATAAAGTTTGTCAAATCGGTTTGTCGTGAGTGCTCAACCGTCTTCAAACAGATTTGTCAAACAAATTTGTCGTGAGTGGGCCGCTTAAGCATGTATGGATATGAAAATGTTTACTTATTTCTTTCTTTCTTTCTATTTATGAATTACAAAAATTTTCAAATGATGCTTACATCAATTTTGATCAAATGCTTATTATTTGAAATATAATTTTTGTATTTATGAGTTGTATTGAATTTTAACATAAAGAGATAAAAAGTATCCTATGTCCTTACCCTGCTTCTAACCTACCTTCCCACCAATTTTAAGCTAAATCGATTCAGCCGTTCTTGAGTTATAAATGTTGTAACTAATACGACTTTGGTAGTATATAAACTACCAGCTGACCCCGCAGAAATTATGTGTTTTGAAATGAAAAGACACAAATTCCTATTGTGTTGATAATCATTTATTTGCGATTTTTCTACATTTTTTTCAATGTAACGCAGCTTGATAAACAACATTTTTTGGTTTCTGTTCCGGTGCGTAAATGTACTGAGAAGATGGCTTTCCAACTCGTGAGCACGCCACGTATATCTGGCCGTGTAAAAAACATAGCATTTCCAAATTTATGCCACCCACTATGCGACTATCCTGTTGATCGTCATCTAAATGGAAACGGAATACGATTGAACTGAAATGGCAAATCATTAGAACTCAAAAGAAATCCGTATAATTAAGCACTCTGCGCCTTATATTTGATAGGTGCGTCACAATCAGATCGCGAAACATCATAACGACAGAGCCAACTTTGAGACGCAAATGATGCAGTGGCATACCAAGCCTCTCCAAAGAATTTAGAAATTCCACTGGATAATTCACGGCGTCGTCTTCATTGTCAAGATGATCGATCGGTTTGTATGACCGCAAGTCTCACGGAATTTGACTTTGAATCTTCCAGTTTAAGTCAACAACATACGAGGTGTGTTCAAAAAGTATCGCGAATCGTAACTGACAGTTTTCTTCGATTGCAGGGGCGTGGTGCATCATGAGTTCTTGCCACAGGGAAGAACGGTCAATAAGGAATATTACCTGCAAGTTATGCACAATTTGCGCGAAGCAATCCGCCAGAAACGCCCGGATTTGTGGAAGAAAAAATTGGCTTTTGCACCACGATAACGCCCTGCTCACACACATTGTTGCTTGTGCGCAACTTTTTGGCCAAAAACAACACACTAATGATGCCGCAGCCACCGTATTCCCCAGATCTGGCCCCCTGTGACTTTTTCTTGTTCCCTAAACTGAAGAGGCCCATGAAAGGACGGCGTTACGTTTCTCTTGACGAGATAAAGACGGCATTGAAGGAAGAGCTGAAGAAGATAAAAAAAATGATTTTTTGAAGTGCTTCGAAGATTGGAAAAACCGTTGGCACAAGTGTATAATATCCCATGGGGATTACTTTGAAGGGGGCAAAATAGATATTCATGAATAAGTAAATAATTTTTGATAATACTTTTGCAATTAATGAATGTTTTCTGATTGTTGTGCGTCTCGCAGTTATTTTAGAGAATGACCAAAAAGTACATTTCAACCCAGAGAATACGGTACTGCCAGTGGAAACACCGCCAGCAACAAAATTAACATTTACGAGTTTTTTTTTTCAACTTTCGTCAGTGAACCGTTTGCGAGAACTTCCTCTAGTTATTCGGAAATGCCTTGCATCGTCGAAGAAATATTTACGCAGAAAGCAAGGCAAACCAGTAGATTAACATCCAGGGGTGTTCTCAACTAATGCATTAGGACGAATTTACGCAATCCACCTGAAAAACTACGATTGCTTCCACCTTCAGTTACTATTAATTAATGTACGCGGTTGGATAGGATGGACTCATCACGAATGTTTATACGATTATTGGCCAAATTATCGTAAGTACGATTCCTTAGCTGCCACAAATACCTACGAGGTATGTTCAAAAAGTATTGCGAATTTTGTGTTTTTTCAAAAATTATTTATTTATTCATGAATATCTATTTTGTCCCCTTCAAAGTAATCCCCATGAGATATTATACACTTGTGCCAACGGTTTTTCCAATCTTCGAAGCACTTCAAAAAATCATTTTTTTTATCTCCTTTTGCTCCTCCTTCAATGCCGTCTTTATCTCGTCAAGAGAAGCGTAACGTCGTCCTTTCATGGGCCTCTTCAGTTTAGGGAACAAGAAAAAGTCACAGGGGGCCAGATCTAGGGAATACGGTGGCTGCGGCATCATTAGTGTGTTGTTTTTGACCAAAAAGTCGCGCACAAGCAACGATGTGTGTGAGCAGGGGCGTTATCGTGGTGCAAAAGCCAATTTTTGTTCTTCCACAAATCCGGGCGTTTCTGGCGGATTGCTTCGCGCAAATTGCGCATAACTTGCAGGTAATATTCCTTATTAACCGTTCTGTGGCAAGAACTCATGATGCACCACGCCCCTGCAATCGAAGAAAACTGTCAGTTACGATTCGCGATATTTTTTGAACACACCTCGTACATAGTTTTCTCTGCCTGGTTTGTAGAACACTTTTGCGTTGTGAATCCCGAATGAATGCCTTTCATCGTTTGATTTTTGCATTCGTGTTTCTATCTGAGATGGCAAACGTAAGGGGAAAATATTTAATTATCGTGCACCATAGAGGTAATTTTGCAATTTATCTAGAGCTCAGACAATAGTTAACAATTTTCGTAGGGGTGGGTCTGCCCCCATGGAACAGAACTGCACCAATGCCACCTATGGAGACGTCAGTAGTTAGATCAAAGGGCTGCTTGAAATTTGGGTACATGAATATGACATCTTCTGATGCCAGGGTATTTCTCAGTTTATCGAATGCATTACATTGAGTTTCGTCAAACTCAATCGAGACCTTTTTGAATATATGCTTGCTCACCAAACCATTTTCTCCTTCGAGAATGTTGGTTAAAGGCCTTGCTATATCGTTCATTTAGCTTCCTAAAGTCGATTACTAACCGTTTTTCGGTTTCCATTGCCGGGCTGTTATATGGTGACTTGGGTGGTCTAATGGTAACATCTTTAAGTAACTGTTTGATTTCGTTGTTTATAAAATCTGAAACTCCCATAGGGTAAGGGTATTGTTTGGAGTATATGGGCTCGCTCTCTATAGTGCGGATTGTAGGAATAACTGTGGTATTGAATGGCAACGTGTCCTTAGAGGTTGAAAACACCTTTATTCTTTTCAGTTCATGCTTTTGTATTCCTTTTTGATGGACATAGGCACTATTACGTAATCCACATCGGTGAAGTTTACACTTTCACAGTAATGATACTGCAATTGCTCGGATTTTTTATTGTAATTAACAGTGTTTTTACGTAGGTTCAACGCAATTTCTGCTTGCGTTAACAGATCGAATGCTATAATTGCTTCAAATGAGTTAAGTGTGTCTAGCACGAAGAATGGAGAGATTTGGCCAAAAATTTTCAAAGGGCACTTACTAGTTACTTTGCTCGAACCATGTATCGAGCTTACTGTGAAAGGGCTTTCGACAGGAATTACTTCTTGTAGCTCCTTTATGGGCTTAATGTAATTTTTTGCCAATTAATATTTTTCCCAACCCAGCAGTCGTTCGTTCTCTAAAAAATGCAATGAGTCATTATCGCATGATTCGCTATCTTCTTCGATTTTGATTACTTTTGATATTCTTCCGAATCTGGGGCGCTCTGAACAACATTGTTCAAACGTTGCCGCCTTTGTCCTGTGGCCCTATCTGACGTATTGTACCTTTTTTGGACCTGTTCGCCGCTAGTTTGGTGCTTTGGAGGAGTGGTAGCCTGCCTAAACTTAGATGATGAGTCAACTTCTTCATGGTCTTCATTTAGGTTCCTATCTTGATGGCTGTTGTTACCCTGCCTTTTGACAAAATGGGGGTTCCTCTCACCACCACGTTCATCTTTATAGTTTCTGTTCTTTTTCTGCAAAAACTTTGGCATAGGATGCCGAAAATATACTGCGCTCTATGCTCGATTCTGCTTCTCTGGCTGTGCTAATGCAGACGCTAAATCTTTTGGCTGTGGCGGAAAAAAATTTTCAAGCCAGAAATGAAGGCGCGGATCTGCTCTGACCTCATCGGTGAGCAATGTAGCCTGCTTCGCCACGTGTGACATTAAAATCTTGTTTGTGACTAGGGTCAACTTCTTTTCGACCTCATTATAATATTCCATGAGACTTAATTCCCCTTGTCTACCATTTCGAGGCCCTGCCTCAATAGACGTAGCGAAGTCTTATCTGCATATGAGTCATCCAGTATTATTGCATCGAAATTAAGTACTGTGTTATGAGACACTAGCACTGCCCTAGCTGCACCTCTTACTTTATTTCTGATAATTGTTATCGCTTGGTAAGGCGTGCTGCCGTTAAATGGTTTAAACTTTAAACAGCTCGTACGCGTCTACTGCCGATTTCCTCCATGACACGTACTCTTTAGACCCCCCGCTAAACACGGGAATTGACTTAATTATATCGAGAGGAATATCGCACCTGATTTCTGGATTCACTGAAATTCTTTGATGAACTTCCACTTGTGGCGCTTGAACGTACAAATTGTTAACTTTTGCGCTCATATCATTAAGCTGTGCCAGCAATCGTTGTTCTTGCTACGCCAATGCTGGGCTAACAGCGATCTGCACTAGCCTTGTACTTGATTAATATTTATGTCGCTTTGAGTGTGGCTATCGCTAACTTCTACGTTCACCTGATAGTTGCTTTCAACTGTGTTCCACTCTATTTCACTATATAATTCTACTTCAATATTTTCAATTGGTTCTAAGCAGCTCATATGCGCTATTATAATATATTACACCGAAACTTTTATATTGTCGCGAAATATATACAAGTATGAACCGCTTAAGTATGAAGCAGGTATGTAAATATTTTATGTTATATTCTTTATATAGTACTTTTATTTAGAATAACTTGATATAAACATATCAGGCAGCGGTTTTGTTACAATTTTGGTATGATTTGAAAAAATATTGTATTGAACTTACATATTACGAGACATTCCTAATCTATGAGCAAAGATTCTCATTCGTTAGCCGCCAATTATGTTGTTTCCTCTGACGATTATGTTATTGTCCTTTCACGGTCAATATGAATGCAATTTTGTAACGGAATTGTGTTGTATCCTCTGACGATTATGTTATTTTCCCTTCAGAGTCAAATAAGAAGGCAATGTTGTAACGGCGAGGCCGTAGCAAGTATGTTTATTATAGATCAAATACAAAACACGAACTGAATTTAACCTTTAACTTATGAGGTCAAATTTCGAAACGTAGACTTAAAGGTAGTAGTAAATTTTACACCATTTTGATTGTTAAAATTTATTAGAGATTTTTTTATTATAATACTTACAAATTTCATCAAACTGACTTAAATTAATACTAATTACAGTATTTGGAAAGAAAATTTTAAACTCTTTGTATTTTTTTGAAAAATGTGTCGTTTATTTTAGAAGCCTTTTTTATGATTATGAGAAAATCAAAACACAAGGTGTAAAATTTACTACCACGTCATAAGTTAAAGGTTAATATTGAACTCTAAAAATATTCTTCTTCTTTACTGGCGTAGACACCGCTTACTCGAGTTCACAACAGAGTGCCAGTCGTTTCTACTTTTCGCTACGTGGCGCCAATCGGATATTCCTCTTCCTCTGCTTCCCCCGGCGGGTACTGTGTCGAATACTTTCAGAGCAGGAGTGTCCTAGCCAGCGTAGCCGCTGCCTTTTAATTCGTTGATTTATGTCAATGTCGTCGCATATCTCGTACAGCTCATCGTTCCATCAAATGCGATATTCGCCGTGGCCAATGCGCATAGGATCATAAATCTTTCGCAGAACCTTCCTCGCGAAAACTCGTAACGTCGACTCGTCGGCTGTTGTCATCGTTCAAGACTCTGCACCATATAGCAGAACGGGAATTATGAGCGACTTATAGAGTTTGGCTTTTGTTCGTCGAGATAGGACTTTACCTTTCAATGGCCTACTCAGTCCGAAGTAGCACCTGTTGGCAAGAGTTATCCTGCGTTGGATTTCCAGGCTGACATTGTTGGTGGTGTTAATACTGCTTCCTAAATAGCCGAAATTTTCCACAACTTCAAAGTTATAACTGTCAACAGTGACGTGAGAGCCAAGTCGTGAGTGCGACGACTGTTTGTTTGATGACAGGAGATATTTCGTCTTGCCCTCGTTCACTGCCCAGACCCATTTGCTTTGCTTCCTTGTCCAGTCTGGAGAAAGCAGAACTAACGGCGCGGGTGTTGAGGCCGATGACATCAATACCTGCTCGATTAAGTTCTGCAGCTCGAATAATTTTCTCCAGCAACAGATCGAAGAAGTCGCACGATAGGGAGTCGCCTTGTCTGAAACCTCGTTTGTTATCGAAAGGCTCGAAGAGCTCCTTCCCGATCCTGACGGAGGATTTTTTGTTGCTCAACGTCAGCTTACACAGCCGTATTAGATTTGCGGGGATACCAAATTCAGACATCGCGGCATAAAGGCAGCTCCTTTTCGTGCTGTCGAAAGCAGCTTTGAAATCGACGAAGAGGTAGTGTGTGTCGATTCTCCTTTCACGGGTCTTTTCCAAGATCTTTCACACAATACGCTCGATAGAACCTTATATACTATGTTGAGGAGGCTTATCCCACGGTAGTTGGCGTAGATTGTGGGGTCTCCCTTTTTATGGATTGGGCATAGCACACTTAAATTCCAATCGTTGGGCATTCTTTCGTCCGACCGTATTTTGCAAAGAAGCTGATGCATGCTCCTTATCAGCTATTCGCCGCCGTGTTTGAATAGCTTGGCCGGCAATCCATCGGCCCCCGCCGCTTTGTTGTTCTTCAGGCGGGTAATTGCTATTCGAACTTCTTCATGGCCGGGCAATGGAACGTCTTCTTTATCGTCATCGATTGGGGAATCGGGTTCGCCTTCTCCTGTTGTTGTACGTTCACTGCCATTCAGCAGGTTTGGAGAAGTGTTCTCACCATAATTTAAGTATGCTCTGGGCATCGGTGACTAGATCACCTTTGGGGGTTCTATAAGAGTTTGCTCCGGTCTTGAAACCTTCTGTAAGCCGCCGCATTTTTTCGTAGAATTTTCGTGCATTACCCTTGTCGGCCAGCTTTTCAAGCTCTTCATACTCACGCATTTCGGCCTCTTTCCTTTTCTGTCTGCAAATCCGTCTCGCTTCCCTCTTGAACTCTCGGTATCTATCCCATCCCGCACGTGTTGTGGTCGCTCGTAACGTTGCGAGGTAGGCAGTCTGTTTTCTCTCTGCTGCGACACGGCACTCCCCGTCGTAGCAGCTGTTCTTTTGCATTTTCCGAAAACCAATGGTTTCGGTTGCAGCTGTACGTAAGGAGTTTGAAATGCCGTCCCACAGTTCCCTTATACCGAGTTGTTAACGAGCGCTCTCAGAGAGCAGGAGTGCAAACCGAGTAGAAAATCGTTCGGCTGCCTGTTGTGATTGCAGCTTCTCGACGTCGGACCTTGCGAATCTTGTCTGCAACAAGATAGTGGTCCGAGTCGATGTTGGGACCTCGGAGCGTATGCATGTCTAGAACACTGGAGACGTGTCTTCCGTAGTGCCAAAATATAGAAGGTATCACCCAGGCGTTAAAGTCGCCAAGCACGATTTTGACATCGTGGCGGGGGCATCTCTCATAGGTGCGCTCCAAGCACTCATAAAAGGCATATTTGGTCACATCGTCCTTCTCTTCCGTCGGGGCGAGGGCGCAAATCAGCGATATGTTGAAGAACCTCGCTTTGATGCGGATTGTGGCTAGACGTTCATTCACCGCAGTGAATGATAGTACTCGGCGACGGAGTCTCTCTCCCACCACGAATCCCACACCAAAATTGCGCTCCTTTATATGGCCACTGTAGTAAGTACCACAAGGACCTACTCGTCTCTGTCCTTGTCCCGTCCATCGCATTTCTTGGACGGCGGTGATGTCAGCCTTTATTTTCACGAGGACGTCAAACAGCTGGGCAGGGCAGCTTCCCAATTAAGAGACCGGACATTCCAGGTGCATGCCCTCAATTCGTAGTCGTTATTTCGTTTGCCATGGTCGTCATCAAAAGGGGGGTCTCTCATCCGAGGCTGTTAGTGGTTTTTCATTGGGGGTGTTTTTTACGTGGCGGGTCCCAAACCCAGCGCACAACCCTGCGGAGGGGATGTTTCGCCTTCTCACTTTAGCTCGCCTTCAAACGGATGTTCTTAGGCTACCCAGAGGATACTTGTTCAAAGACCGGAAGTCGTGAGCTGCTTGAGTCATTTGTAAAAGAATCGTTTCTGTCCACTCCCAAGAGAATGGCAATCAGAGAACTTTCCTCACTTGCGTGAACTTCTACACAGGACTCATCTTCCTCTTAAAATATTATTAAACCTAAAATCATAGGTGTGCGTTACTATATTCGGCAAGCAAAATCAGCATACGCCAACACATTCGCTTGCGACATAGGCAAGTGTCGGGTTACCGTTCCTGGCCGCAGTGTCTGGGCAACCAACTTATGCGCCAGCAGAATGTTGCAATGTAAACAAAGTGCATTGCGTCATTCTTGCATTTCACAAACAAAAAGTACAATTGCACTTGCCCACGTACAAAGTTGTGTATAAATTGCACAGGAAACAATCTATTTTTGCAATCGAAAGAAACATAAAAATTGCAAGTAAAAAACAAAGGTACAATGAAAGAAGCGATTAACATATGTAAAAATCAAACTCCATCAATTGTTGGTAGCCCTTTGTTCGCATCTATTATCAGTAACCCAATTATGAATAACAACCAAAAAAACACTTTAAAGGAAATAACACAAAGGGAACCAAGTATACGAATTCTTATCACAACGTATAACCGAATACCAAAACCTTCTACCTGCGTAAAAAACTATGAAATCCCTTCCCAAAACATTAATACCTCAAACAGCTTTACCTACAAGAACAATGCCTAAAACCATATCAGCATCGAAAAATCACTAAATCCCAACGCAGATGCTTCAAATAATTCTCCTTTCACTAGTTCTTCTCTTTATGCATACAACAAAAAACCATCACCAACTAATAAACAAGACCCACAATAATGAACATATAATATGTACACACATATACTAATATAATACTCTCACAACTGTCTAAAAATCTTTCAATGGTTTCAATTTTACAGTGGAACATCCACGGATATTTCAATAATTATGACGAACCTTCAGTCTTATTTTTATAAGAAACACATATACATACGTCAAATTTTCTATCCTAAACCTTCATTTGGCTACAATGGATATTTCTTTAATAACCCTCAATGCTATATTGGAAAGCAAACAAGGAGTTGAAATTTTGGTAAAAGAAGACCTTACTCACTACCGCGATTGAGATACTAATCAACCCGAAAATAACAGTATTTAATATATACGAGTACATCTTCTTTCTTTCTCCTGTTCAGACATTTTACATATGTATTTTGAATACACTACAATGTCATATACTATACTTTGGATAGGTGATTTCAACTCATGGAGCCCCATTTGGGGTTCCCCTCCATACAAAAAGTGAAGATGCCTTATTATGCAGTAATCTCACAGTTTTAAACAACGGCAGTCCTACACAATTCTCCACCAATCCACCAATATTTTTCTTTTATGTTCTCGGAACGTCCTTTGTGGCTATCATGGTAGTGACTACTTCCCTTTTATGACAGAAATCGGATTTCACGCAGACGCGTCAATAAAATTGTTCAAACCAATTTTTCTAACAAACAAAGCCTCTCATAAATTTATTGTTTCATACTTCATACCAAGAATCATTTCAACACCGCTATAGGCCACGTTCGAATAGTGAACTAGAAAATCTTAAATCACTAAAACGCAATAGCTGGTATAAGTAACGGGTGGCGCAAAAACTACATTCCTTCAGTCCTGTTGGAACCACATATTTTCCAATCCCAATTCATCAAGTTGCGGCAAAAAGGACTCGTTGATCATTGCTCTGTAGCGCTCACCACTCACAGTAACCGTTTGGCCCGCGACGCCTTCGAAGAAAAAAGATCCGATGACTCCTCCAGCGAAAACAGTACATCATACAGTGACTTTGAGCGGGTGCATGGCTTTTCGTTGGTTACATGCTGAATTTCAGTGCCCCAAAAGCGTAAATTTTGCTTATTTACGTATCCGCTAAGATGGAAATGGGCATCATCATTCATGATTATTTTTGATGAAAAATCATCTGCCTATTGGTTATGATTAAGGATGGCTTGAGCGTATGTGAGACGCGATTGGCGGCCAGCAGCTAACAGCTTATGCACCGTCTGGACTTTGGACGGAAACATCTTCAAATCTTGTACCAAAATTCGCTGTAAACACCTTCGAATGATACCCATTTGCGTGGCACGTCGTCTGGTCGATGTCGACGGCGCTTCCATGACGTTGTGCCAGAATCTTTGAGGCGAGCAGCTAAACGTCGCAATGTTTCACCAATAGGCGTCGTACGGCCAGGAAATCTGCGACGAAATTCATGTTGTGCCAAAGTCACTGACCGATTTTTGGTCAAACAAATAGCCACCAATAACCCGCGTTCTGGAGCAGTGTATCGTACTATTGTTTATTTACGTGCATTTCACATGTGTTTACTACACCAATGTCAAAACAGAACTAACATTAGAGGTCAATTGCAAAATTTATAACATCTTCTGATAGGAGGACATCTTTTGCGCCACCCTGTATAAAGATAAACGTAGCTTTCTAGACCTTTTAACATATAAACGCGACAATGCTATTTTTAAACGACAAGCAAAACCGACAAAAAAAAGTTTGGAAGAATTTACTCAAAATACCAATTCCGAAACTTTCCCTCAATAGGTTTGGCGGAATATAAGACACTTGTCTGGCGGGAAAAAATGTAGTACTGTTAATTACTTAAACACCCAATCTGGGTTAACAAATGACCTACTATTGTAATCAAATTGAAAGGTGAATATTTAATTTATACTCCGCGTGTTTATCGAATCGGTAAATTTCTGTAAGTGTGTAGTACTGTTAGTAGTAATATTCATTAGTACTATTTATTATGTGTGAATTTATTGAACAAAGAAGTGTGATAATGCACCAATTCTTACTGCATTGGTTGTTCGTGATTATTTCGCTACATTTTCAACTATTTTCGTGCTGCAACCACCGCATTCGCCTGATTTACCTTTGTGTAACTTTTAGCTATTAATCAAATTCACATAACCACTCCGAGGACACCGTTTTGACTCAATTGAGGATATAAAAGCTGAATCGAAGAAGGCTCTGATGCCCATCACGACGGAGGATTTTTCCAAGTGCTATGATAACTGGAAAAAACTGGCACAAGTGTATTTCAGCGAATGGGATTATTTTGAAGGAAATGAAATGGACAAAATTCATCTTTCATTATGATCACAGTAGTATATCATAGTGAACGCGTTCGCCTCGTACTGGAGCTAGTATTGTTGTGATTCTTCAGTTTGTGGCTGAAAAAAAAAATCTCTAAACCATATATTCCTAGCGACAATCTTGGCAATTTAGCGCTAAATTTAGAATCAAATATTTCTTCTGACAAGTTTCATGACGCAATACCCACCTCCACAAATGAAACTCCTAGTTTAGACAGGATTAAAAATATAATAGTAAATCTTTACAATTAAATACGATAGACGGTATATACCCTCAAAGATAGAAGATAGCTAAAGTCATTCCTATACCGAAACCTTTGGAGAAAATAATCCCTAACGATTGATTTGGTATAGAAGAATAGACTAAACACTCACAACCAAGTCGCTTTCCGATAAAACCAAGGTAAAATAGACGCCCTTTTATACTTCAAGCAAAGTTCTAAAACATATAGATAATTGAAAACTAGAACTGAAAATATACAATATACACAGAATGTTCTAACTAATCGTAAATTTCGGGTTAAAGTTCACAATCATGTTTCTCACTGTTTTCCGCTAGATAATGGAGTTCGTCAAGATTTCCCTTTATCTGTCGTCATATTTATAATTGTATTTAATGAAATTAGCCAGATTCTATCCAGTTACCCAGTCGGCCATTGTATGTATGCAGATGATATTTTGATATTTTCATTTCTTCATTTGAGTAACGTCAAACTAGCTTTTACGGTAATATTTAATAATACGCGTATATTCAATTGGTCTCTCACATCTCGCGCTAAGTTATCATTAGATAAATATACCTACATATCTGTCGTAAAAGAAACTGTAATAATATTAACAGCATGGCAGTAGCAGAGCCTAAGAGCATTTTAAACCTCCAGTACCAAAAGCATACTTGCTGAATACGACCATGAAATTGATATTCCCCTTACAATTACATAAGTCTTCGAAAATTTGCATGCACCCTCCATGGGTTCTACCCTCTTCCGTTACAGAAGGCAAATTAATGGAATAAAGCTTCTACGAACGTTGCGGTATATAAACAACTCTTTATGCAACGCGAAAGAGTGCTCAAATCAGAAGGATCGTTTACACAGATGTGTCAAAAAGCTTCCACAACACGGCTATGCAGTGGAGCATACGCCATAAAAAAAGCAATCTAATGGATCACGACCAGGCAAATAAGTAATCTGTACCGACAGTCTTACAAGAATCACAGCCGCTCAAAATACATCCAACGGCAGCTCTCTAATTAGAGATTTCAGGTAGCGAACTTCGCTGATAGAGAAAAAAACGCCACTCGCAGTCCATACATTTGCGTGAAAACTTATGAAAGCAACGACATTTTTCAATTCGTTAAAAACTACTCAAAGCTTAAAACGAGAGCGGCATGGGGTTCTTTTGATAACAATTGTCGACTCACATTCGGAACTTAGAAAATATCCTTCCGGATGCAGAATTCCGGAGATCAAAATGTTCACACGACTTCGCTTAAGACACTGTATCTTAACTCACCAACATATTCTGGAACGGAACATAACTTCCAGCTGCCGGTTATGCAACAGTTCAACAAACCATATAGAACACATAACGAACTTCTGTCCTGCGCTTTGTAACATATCACGAGATTTCCTATCCCTCGAAACTTTTCCAAGAACCAACAACTGTCAATATAAAAAATATTTACACTTTCATCCCCAGAGCCCAATTAAAGCATATTATTTAAAATCAACTAAATATCATTATCACAGCTTTGTATACAATATATTCCACATATACTCGTACTACAGCTTAAAACAATTCAATTTCGGCACATACTTCTAATCACAAGCATACGCATTGTAAATATTGGTTTTAGGATTTGAATGAATATATATATACTAAATAAATAAATAAAAAATATAATTTACATATACGAGGGCTGCTATATATATTTCTGGCCTAATAATGAAAATAGGCATATTTATCAACGAAAATGGTTTTTTTTCGTTGGATTTGGCTCGTCTTGGAAGACCCACACGGTCGATTGCTGTTTTGTTTCGGGCTCATACGCATAGATCCATGATTCGTCACCTGTGACAATCTTATAAACGTCTTTTGAAGCACCGCGATCGTATTTTTTCAGCATTTCTTTACACCAATCCACACGAGCCTTTTTTTGAGCGATTGTCAAATTGTGCGGGATCCAACGAGAACAAACCTTTTTTACGGCCAGGTGTTCATGCAATATCGAATGTATGCTGGTGGGAGAAATGCATAGGCATGCCTCTATCTGAAGGTATGTTACATGACGGTCTTGCATTATCAGTTCACGTACGGCATCGATGTTTTCTGGCACAACGGCTGTTTTTGGACGACCTTCACGGAAATCGTCTTTGAGCGAGCGTCGGCCACGATTGAATTCGTTGTAACAGTTTTTCACAGTGCTATAGGATGGTGCTTCATACCCATACAAAGATTCTAGTTCATTGATGCACTCTTGTCGTGATAATCCACGTCGAAAGTTATGAAAAATGATCGCACGAAAATGTTCACGAGTTAATTCCATTTTTTGGCCGAGATGATTTTGTTAATTCCCTGTAAATAAAACAATTCACGATTAAATCACAAAACGTTCTGAGTGATGTTATGCTAAAAAATGTCAAGCTTTCCAATGAAAATGTCAGATTGCACCTGGCAACACTTAGTGTTGCCTAGTCCAGAAATATATGCAGCAGCCTATGTATTCTTTGGAGGCTGTAATATTTATAACTTATATTTGTACTACACATACATATATACCTATAATACTTCCACATTAAGCATAACCCTAACTCATAACTAAAGCTTAAAGGTTTAATAACTTAAATGAAAGTACTTTTTTGGACGAGCCTAAATCGCCAAACAAGGTGCAAACACTGGACATACATAGATGCTTCATAATTTTAGACACCGGTGCGACTAACTATTATTGTAGACCAAATATAATAGGGTGTCTAAAGGAGTTAGCAATAAAGAAAATAGTAAAAACTATTAACGGATCACTACAATAACTCACTATTAATAAGTAGAAATATTCAATATTAAAAAACATATTTTTGACATAGAGAATATACATAGAAGCAATACTCTGTAATCTACTTAATGCCCAATGCACCCAATGCTACCCAATGCAAAAATTGACTTCGAAAATGGACTATTAATCCATAATGGGAAAGAGGAAAACAATTATTTTAAAAATTTTAATGAAAAAACTAATCGAAAAAATTAATATAATTTGGGACAAAAAATATTAAATAACCAGCCGAAGAAAATACCGGAAATACTAAAAATAAAGCAAATATTAAAATTGTAGAACAAAAGAGTTCTACAGCGCCATCCGAAAAAATTACCGAAAATATTATTTTATAAAACTATTTTTCTTTAAATTTAAATAAATAGTTTAAAAAACCTGAATGTGAATTTCGCATTTATTTAATGATAGCCATATTTCTGAATATTATATCTATTTACAAAGTGATAATGAAAATAAAGAGGGAAATGAAAAAGAAAGTTTAGTAAACTAAAACTAATAAAGAATTCAATAACATTTTTTCAAAAGTAAATACAGGGTTGTCATTTCGAACAAGTATATATAAGAGCTGAAATTTGTACAACAAGAGACTCCCTCTTTGGAGAAAACAATATCCTTATCCATTGGCTGCAAACAATTTCGTTAAGGAATAACTGAAAAACTTTTGAATAATGGAAATGTCACCTATTTTTATAGGTCCTAAGAAGGGAACCAATGATGATAGCACATCTTGTCTATAAAAAAATGGAACCACTATTGCAGATATGTACCCATTACGTTTATACAATTTTATCAAATTTAGGGAGGTCAAGTTATTTTTCAACATTCGACTTAGAATCGGCAACAATGGTAAACTCGAGTGTTTAAGAATGCCGTTTGGTTTGAAAAATACTCCTGGAATATTGCAAAGAGCAATGGCCAACATTTTAAGGGAGTGTATTGGAAACTACATACATTATATTATATCAACATTTAGATGAGCAAAGAGTTCATTTAAAAGTGGTAATTTTTAAAATGACAAAATAAAAACATCAGTAGAAAATTTAATATTTTATAAGAGAGTTTTTGGGTTATACTGTAACAAAAAACATAAAAAAATTAAAACAATTTTTGAATTTCCAAAACCAAAAATAATACGACAACAGTTAAGCCTTTTAGGTTTAACAGGCTTCTTCTTCTTTATTCTTCTTTACTGGGTTAGACACCGCTTACGCGATTATAGCCGAGTCAACAACAGCGCGCCAGTCGTTTCTTCTCTTCGCTACGTGGCGCCAATTGGATATTCCAAGCGCAGCCAGGTCCTTCTCCACTTGGTCCTTCCAACGGAGTGGAGGTCTTCCACTTCCTTTGCTTCCCGCGGCGGGTACTGCGTCGAATACTTTCAGAGCTGGAGTGTTTTCATCCATCCGGACAACATGACCTAGCCAGCGTAGCCGCTGTCTTTTAATTCGCTGAACTATGTCAATGTCGTCGTATATCTCGTACAGCTCATCGTTCCATCGAATGCGATATTCGCCGTGGCCAACGCGCAAAGGACCATAAATCTTTCGCAGAACTTTTCTCTCGAAAACTCGCAACGTCGACTCATCGGTTGTTGTCATCGTCCAAGCCTCTGCACCATATAGCAGGACGAGAATTATGAGCGACTTATAGAGTTTGGCTTTTGTTCACCGAGAGAGGACTTTACTTTTCAATTGCCTACTCAGTCCGAAGAAGCACCTGTTGGCAAGAGTAATCCTGCGTTGGATTTCCAGGCTGACATTGTTGGTGGTGGTAATGCTGGTTCCTAAATAGACGAAATTATCTACAACTTCAAAGTTATGACTGTCAACAGTGACGTGGGGGCCATGTCGTGAGTGCGACGACTGTTTGTTTGATGACAGGAGAGATTTCGTCTTGCCCTCGTTCACTGCCAGACCCATTTGCGTTGCTTCCTTGCCCAGTTTGGAGAAAGTAGAACTAACGGCGCGGGAGAAATGAAATAGCCTGAATTAAAAGCTTAAGCTTTGGCGTCCTTCTTTATTGAGGTGAATCTTAAGACTAACTTGCTTTTCATTATTACTTAGCTTACTTACTACTTATCCTAATGCTTACTGTACTAACATTCTTTTTTAGTTCGCTGCTAATATAAGGACTAACTGTTTTATCAGCCCACATTAGCTTGTTTACTCATATGTATATATTTATGTATATATATATTTTATATATATGTATATAAATATATATTTATGTTTTAGTTAAGTTGGCGTTAGCATACCCGAAATACTCTTACTCTCTTGTTCCACAACAAAGCTAATGTGGAACCCAATTCTATGTTAGTACAATATTAAGCATTTACTATCTACATACATACATTACTACATGTTTAGAGTGTAGGAATGTAACTCCTCCACCCTTTGATTTGAGATTCTCCTGGATCTCATTGCTTATTCGTAAGTTTACATAAATCATTCAGTATATGAATTCTTTTGTACATAATTTCGTTAACAATTTTAATTTGTTTTTTTTTTGTATAGAAAAATTCAATATTATTTTTAATTACAATAGTTATGGTTTTTTGTGAAAGAAAATTTATTCTAGTTCTTTTATATTGAAAATATAAATAAAGACTTTTCTTAACATATTTTTTTCAATTTTAACTCTTTTTGTTCCAATTTGTATTCCATCTGATTTGGAATCTTTCATTGAATTGTTTTTATTATTTTACATATTATATTTGGCATCTAAAAACTTTTTATTTTACAAAGTGTATCGAGTTATTACTATAAATGGTAATGTTCATTTATAACTACTTTAATCAGTAGATAGTTAGTTTATATTGCTACTATTTTAGTTTTTTGTTTATTCTATATGAGCATAAGTAAGAATATACCAAATTATTACTATATTATAATTCCTTAAGTTAAACATTTTTCTTAAAAATATAGTGTTTAGTATTTACATGTATTTACATATAACTATTAACTATGAGTTAATTCGGCTTACAACTTCTATTAAAATTTTTTTTTTTTGGTACTCCAGTTATTAAGTTTAATTCTGTAATAATTATGTTTTTAATTCAAATGACTAAGTTATCGTTGTTATAGATCCCAAAAATAATTTAAATTAAATTCAATTTATAAAAATCAGTTGCAAACTATTCGATCTCTTTTTTTTTATCTCTTTGTAGGAATTTTCTATTAGAAAAAAAAAAATTAATTTCTTTGAAGTAATGGCTTTCAAATTTTTCATTAATAATTATGTGGTAAATGAGTTTTTTTTTTTGTTTTTTTTTTACCACCTTTTATTTTTCTTCTACGCTGAGATGTATTGTTTAAAAGTTAAAGCTTCTCTGACGTAACGTTAACTGTCATTATGGCTTCTATTGTCATTAACGTCACTGTAAGTATGAGTGTTCATATTAGAGTTTTCGAATTTTAAAGGACGTTTAATATTTGATGTATGAATGTTTTTCAAGTTTCTTTTGATAAATTTAGGCTCCTCTTTATGTCTTACGCTTTTATAGTTCCTAATAAAACCTTCGCCTCTAGTTTCTAAATAGGTTTCTCTTTTGGTGTTATGTTTTGAAATAATCTTCAATTTTGCGTTTTCTAATCGGTTTTTAATTATTTTATGATCGATTTTGTTATTCTGTACATCTAAAGGTGTAGCTTTTATTGCGGTGTGATACGAATTATTATAGAACTTTACGGCTTTACACATTTGGGTTATGATTGGAGCTTTTTCTTCCAAATTTAGTGTTCTTATCCGTTCTGTAAGTGTGTTATTTACTCTTTCGACGTCGGAATTACCAGTATGGCTATTTGGCTTTGTAGCATGAAACTGTATGCCTTCTTTGGTCAGAAAGTCACGAACGTTTTTTGAATTAAATTCATTATCGAAAATAAACTTTTTTACATGCCCTTTAATTGATAAAAATTCATTAATTTTGCATATGATTATTTGGCTATTTCTATCAATTAAATGAAAACAAATGACATGTTTCGAAAACTTATCTACAAAAACTATAAATGAGTGTTTACTATTAACGTAAGTATCTATATGCACAATTTCATTTACCGTGTTAGGTGTTTCCGTAGTATAAAATTTCGCTTTGATCGGGTTTCGGTCATATTTTCCTCCGTTACAGATTTCGCAATTAGTTTTTAGCTGTGGGTGATACACCTTATGTTTTATTCCTTCGTAAGTTGGGATAATTCCTGAATGCCCTACTTCGAATTTATGGAAAAGCGATATCTGTTTTTTTAGTTCATATTCTTCTACAATATCTTTCGGAAAATGGCTACAGTTTATAAAAGAAATATTTTGATTTTTTTTCAAGATACTTAAAAGAATTTTTTGAATCTCATTATATTCATTTTCTTCAAGTTCAGAGTATATAGCGACCTTTCCTCTATTAAAATGTCTTTTTACAATATTGACTATGTTAAAGTTATTGATATCTGTTTTGTCAATATAAACGCGTTTATTTTTGAAAACATTTATTACTTCGCATTCCTTTGATTCAACCAAAATTAGCTGCTGTTTGAAACGATTTACAACCGTATCGAGGTTTTTAAAATGATTATATGAACTTTCTTCCTGAGAATGGTTGGTTTGAACTTCCAAAGAAATTGTTTGATTTTGCTGCTCTCCAGCGTTTAAATCTTTAATTTTTAACATTTGTTTAACGGTCATTCCCATATTTTTTGTATTAATCATATTTATCTCGTTACTATCAATACGGCTTAGAAAATCGGCTATTTTATTTTCTTTTCCACTTATGTAATCGAGTTTTGCATCATACTCCCCCAATTGTACTAACCAACGCTGAAGCCTAGGATTTATATCCTTACCACAATTTTTCCTCTGCAACCACTTCAGCGGTTGATGATCTGTTTTAAGGTCAGACTCCCTTCCGTATAAATAAGATCTATAATATTTTACTGCCCACACTATCGCTAACAACTCTTTTTCTATAGTTGAGTAGTTTTTTTCGTGAGTGTTTAATGTTCTCGAAGCGTATGAAATTGGATGCTCATCTTGAGTGAGAACTGCGCCAATAGCAAAGTTACTTGCATCAGTTATTAGTTTAAATCTTTTGTTATAAACTGGATATCTTAAAATAGGAGGGTTTGTAATCGTGTCTTTTAATTTTTCAAAGGCAGTTATATAACTTTGAAATCCAACGCAGGATAACTCTTGCCAACAGGTGCTACTTCGGACTGAGTAGGCAATTGAGAAGCAAAGTCCTCTCTCGACAGACCAAAACCAAACTCTATAAGTCACTCATAATTCCGGTCCTGCTATATGGTGCAGAGGCCTGGACGATGTCAACAACAGATGAGTCGACGTTGAGAGTTTTCGAGAGAAAAGTTCTGCGAAAGATTTATGGTCCTTTGCGCGTTGGCCACGGCGAATATCGCATTCGATGGAACGATGAGCTGTACGAGATATACGGCGACATTGACATAGTTCAGCGAATTAAAAGACAGCGGCTACGCTGGCTAGGTCATGTTGTCCGAATGGACGAAAACACTCCAGCTCTGAAAGTATTCGACGCTGTACCCGCCGCGGGAAGCAGAGGAAGAGGAGGACCTCCACTCCGTTGGAAGGACCAAGTGGAGAAGGACCTGGCTTCGCTTGGAATATCCAATTGGCGCCACGTAGCGAAGAGAAGAAACGACTGGCGCGCTGTTGTTGACTCGGCTATAATCGCGTAAGCGGTGTCTACGCCAGTAAAAAAGAAGTTATATAACTTGGGTTATATACGTTAATTTTTGCATCTTTTTTTTAGATATGCGACCATAGGGTAAGCTATTTTAGAATAGTCTTTGATGAATTTCCTATAGAAGCCTGTGATACCTAGGAGGGATTTTATTTGTTTTTGCGAAGTGGGTAACTTTAATTTTTGTATGGCTTCCACCTTATTTGGGTTTGGCTTTATCCCTTCAGGGGTTAATAAATTACCTAGAAAGTCTGTTTCCTTTTTTAGAAAATTGCATTTATCTAGTCTTACTTTCAATTTCGCTTGTTGTAATTTTTGAAATATTTTCTTCATATTTTCTATGTGTTCTGGCAAAGAGGTACTAAAGAGGAGAATGTCGTCTAAATAGACAACGCATATTTTATTTATGAAATCTCGGAGAACTGAATTAATGAGACGTTGGAATGTCGATGGAGCATTTTTAAGGCCAAATGGCATCCTCAAGAATTCGTAATGCCCTAACGGAGTAGAAAATGCAGTTTTTTTTCTGTAATTTTCATCCACCACTATTTGGTGAAAACCTTTAGCAAGGTCAATTGAAGAAAAATATTGGGCTCTTCCCAATTTATCCATGATACCATCGATGTTGGGTATCGGGAATTTGTCACTGACTGTAATTTCGTTCAACTTTCGGTAATCGATCACAATGCGCCATTTCTTATTTCCAGATTTATCTGCTTTTTTGGGAACTACCCACAAAGGACTGTTGTAAGCTGAATTGCTTTCTCTAATGATGTTATGCTCTAACATTTCCTTTATTTGCTTCTGAATTTCCAACTCATGGACTTGTGGATATCTATATATTTTCGAATAGATAGGTCTATCATCTGTCGTAATAATTGTATGTTTAATGTCGTGTGTAAAAGAAAGTTTGTCTCCTTCTTTATAAAATATGTCATCATACTCTTGCAATAAATTTTTTATTAGTTGCCTTTCTTCGGAATTCAAATGTGATAAATCTAAATTTTCCATGTCACTGAATTCGATTGCGCAAATTTCCTGCTTTTTATACGGACTAAATCTCTCAAAATGTATTATATTTCCTAATATATTAATAAATCTATTCTCCACATCAATCTTAGCTCTAAGAGGAATGAGAAAATTTTGACCTATTATAGCTTCATACGTTTTGCTATCAAAATCAATTACCTTCCACGATAAGGTACCTGAAGCATTAAATTCATCAGGTATTGGAGTAATTATTCTGTGCGTCACTTGGTTGATACCATTTATTGTCCTGTACCAAAGAGGTGTAGGAAGCTTTTGTTTAGGAAAATATTTTTCGAAAATGTTTGGTTTAATTAAGCTTGTATCTGAACCTGTATCAATGAGGCATGTAATTTCATGACCGCCAATTGTTACAGTTATTAAGGGCAATTTGGAGGTGGAGGCATTTTGGTAAAATTTACATCCTCCTCTACATTACCTACCTCCATCGGCTGATAACTCGACTCGGTCCGACTAGATCTAGCACTTTGAGTATCAACACTCATGTGTGAATTGGATTTGGTTTGATAATTATTATATCTGTTATTATAGTTGGAAACTTGATTAGTCTGTTCTCTAATAGTTTGGTTCGGATAGCGTCTACTCTGCACTGAGTTCTGGTGGTTATAGTTACTATAGCTATTATTGGCTTGTGTAATTTGATTATTTCTCCCTTTAATATTATTTAATCTACCAGTTTCGAATGTCCTTTGATTATATTGTTTCCTGCTATTGTAGGAAATAGCTCTCTTCTCGTCTAATAACCTATATTTTGAAAAACTATTATACATTTCGAGTAAGGTAGCATTTTCGTTCAAATGAGTACGATAACTTCCGTCAATTTTTTCAATTAAAATATCCCTAAGATCCCTATCTACATTTATGGGCATATATATTGAGGGTTTTGCCTCATCAAATTCATATAGTTCATTAAGCCTATAACTGGAGTCCAAAAAGAAATCAAAAAGTTCTCTTAAATTACTAACCTTAATATTTCTGCATCGATTGAAGATTTGCGAGTAGGTTTCCTCCGGTTGGTACCTCTGTTTCAAACGCTGCTTTACCTCCGTCCAGTTGCTGTTGTATGCCAGTTGTTGAATGCATCTTCCTGCTTCACCGATTACTTGTGTAACGAACTCCTCCAAATGGGACTTGTTGTTGCATAAGTAAAAACCTCTTTCGACGGCGTTGATGAAGGCGAGAAAATTGTCACCCTTTGACCCGCTGAATGGCTTTAAGTGACGAAAGTGACTTATAACTTTGTCGTCACTAAGAACGAGCTGCTGCGACTGCTGGTTATGTAGCTGCTGGTTGTGTAGCTGTTGGCTGTGTATCTGCTCTTGTTGCTGTTGCATTTGGTGCTGCAACTGCTTTTGTCGACTGTTCATGAATTATTTTCCCGATTATTTAATTAGTTAATTTAATTTTTCTTTTCAAATGTTATTTTCTAAAACGCACTATACGCAAATAGTTCAACCGAATTTTTTTTTTTATAGTTTTATACACCACAATTTTGTTTAACCCAATTTTTATTAACTTTTACACGCCACAACAGTCGAAAGTTTTTTTTTTTTTTTTTTTTTTTTTTTACTGTTTACGTAATTTCCACTATTTTTATACTCTATAATTCGAGTATATAACGTCAAACTTCAAACCAAAAACTTCGTAACACTCGGAAGGCAACGTCGAATTGCCGAAAAATTATATACATATGTCTTTTATAGAAACATTTTTTTTATTGATGAAAAGTATTCCAACTTTACTGTGGAAAATACACTACATAACTTTTAAGTTACGCTTAAAGTTCGCTTTGTCTTAAGACAAAGTTCTACCGACTGCGCCAGAAATGAAACAGCCTGAATTAAAAGCTTAAGCTTTGGCGTCCTTCTTTATTGAGGTGAATCTTAAGACTAACTTGCTTTTCATTATTACTTAGCTTACTTACTACTTATCCTAATGCTTACTGTACTAACATTCTTTTTTAGTTCGCTTCTAATATAAGGACTAACTGTTTTATCAGCCCACATTAGCTTGTTTACTCATATGTATATATTTATGTATATATATATTTTATATATATGTATATAAATATATATTTATGTTTTAGTTAAGTTGGCGTTAGCATACCCGAAATACTCTTACTCTCTTGTTCCACAACAAAGCTAATGTGGAACCCAATTCTATGTTAGTACAATATTAAGCATTTACTATCTACATACATACATTACTACATGTTTAGAGTGTAGGAATGTAACTCGGGTGTTGAGACCGATGATATCAATATCATCGACATACGCCAGGAGCTGTACACTCTTATAAAAGATTGTACCTGCTCGATTCAGTTCTGCAGCTCGAATAATTTTCTCCAGCAGCAGATTGAAAAAGTCGCAAAATAGGGAGTCGCCTTGTCTTAAACCTCATTTGGTATCGAACGGCTCGGAGAGGTCTTTCCCGATCCTGACGGAGCTTTTCGTGTTGCTCAACGTCAGTTTACACAGCCGTATTAGTTTTGCGGGGATACCAAATTCAGACATCGCTGCATAAAGGCAGCTCTTTTTCGTGCTGTCGAAAGCAGCTTTGAAATCGATGAAGAGGTGGTGAGTGTCGATTCTCCTTTCACGGATCTTTTCCAAGATTTGGCGCATGGTGAATATCTGGTCGGTTGTTGATTTACCAGGTCTGAAGCCACACTGATAAGGTCCAATCAGTTTGTTGACGGTGGGCTTTAATCTTTCACACAATACGCTCGATAGAACCTTGTACGCGATGTTGAGGAGGCTTATCCCACGGTAGTTGGCGCAGATTGTGGAGTCTCCTTTTTTATGGATTGGGCATAGCACACTTAAATTCCAATCGTTGGGCATGCAGGTTTAACAGGCCACTATCGAAAATTGATTAAAGATTATGCAGCAATTGCAAAACCCTGTACAACATTATTATCTGGCGAAAATGGCCATGTTTCACATCACATGTCAAGGAGAATTGAAACAAACGTGGGTAAAGATGCAATTTCAAAAAAACCATTTAATAACTAATGCGTCAATTATAGTAATAGGTGCAGTATTATTAAAAAAATATAAACTTATTATTTACTTTTATTTCTAAAACACTTGATAAAACTGAGCAAAGTTTTGCCAGAAACGAAAAAGAACTTTATGTGATTGCATGAGTACTTAATACTTTTACTAAATATGTATGTAAAAATGAAAATATGGCATGCAATAATCGAAGAACTCGCATCAAAAATATTTTACAAGCCTGGAAAAATGAACATAGTAGCAGATAGACACTATTAAACAATTTGACTCATTTCACTCATTCGCCAGACTTAAAAACTATACATACATTCTGCTTAAAGTTGTGACAATTGTTTAATACCAAAAGCAAGTTAAACAACAGATCTCGCATTATAAAAATAATTTCACTATTCATGAACAACTAAACAACTTTGTAAAAATTCGTCATTTAATTGAATATGATACTTTATCAAATTTACTAACTAAATGAAAAGAAAAAATATCACTTTTAACAACAAGTTTTACTACACCTCAATTGAAATGCAAATATGATGCAAAGTCTCAAAATCAAAATATTACGAGTAGTCACAAATTTCCAAATAGCAGATATATTTCATATCGAAGTTAATCATGAATTTTATCGTATACCCTTAAATAAGCTCCGACTATATGCTAAATGCTCAATTTCCATAACAAAGCGGTAGAGGCACAAAAAAAATTAAATATCTTTGAAATTGTATGAACGAACAAAAATCTTTTTGCAGTTTATTATAAGTGAATATTTTCCGCGTTGTGTCACATACTTTTCAGCGTGAAGAACACCTGAAAAACTTCAATTGTTTTACCAAAAATTGTGTAAAATATTATTATTTAAACAAATAAATCATGAAAAAATATCTATAATATAGCACAAACATTTTTCTTTGACTTCAAAAAATTTCAGCGATTAACTCCTGTAGTTTATAAGAAAATAATTTTACAATTTTATCGTGCTCTAAATTTCAGCCTTCAATAACTTTAACAAAAAAATAAAATTTTGCCGAAATATTTGTATCACGGGGTATGCGTCTGATCCCTTTCTTAATGAACTACTAATTTTCAAAATCGGTGATTTTGTGAAATTTTCGTGGACCACTTGACTGATTTGACCAAGCTGGTATTTTAGGCCGTGATGTTCAACAACCAGTTCAGACTCTTTGTTTAGAATATTTTGCATTTAATGGAAAGGTACTAATTAACCAGAAATTGTGATAATTATGTTTCTTAGAGATGGTAGCAGTTTTGTTAAATAACGACCAAACCATGTTAATACTTTACTATCGATGGTTGAATAAACAGCAATATTTGATCGAAAACATCGTAATGCAATTGAAAACAATTAAAAAAATATGAATTTTTTGAGCAAAGAGAACTTGAAAATGTCCTAAAAAGTTTTTATAATGAAATATACTTACAAGAAGGGGTCTAAAATAAACAATATCTAGCGGAAATTGAGTTCTGAGTATTGGCACTTCCAGATACAAACCCAAATATTCATTTGTTGAACTTGCGTAGTAAAGATTCAACAAACAATGGAACTCAATCTGATTGCAATGATACCGCATTAGAATATTAAAATAATATGCATATATTAGATCTACTAAATTATCTCCTTTAATTCCAGTTGATGTATTAATTTTTTTATTTCGAAGTCTAAACAGTTGTCAAAGAACCCACTTCGTACATTTAATGCACTGACTAAAAACAAGTCTCGTCAAGTTCTTCTATATATAAAATATAAAATAATTCGAAATCGTATAAGTAGGGGAATAGGGAGTTGAGCTCACTTAACAGAGACATAGTATACCAGGCTTATTAATTTAAAACTATTCATAATTTTGAAATATTGATGACATACGCTTGTATGTATGTTTAGCCCGGTTAATGCCAGAATAACACAAACATTGACAAGTAAAGAAGAGCTAAGTTCGGGAGCAACCAAACTATTATACTCTTGCAACCTGCACGAATTAAAGCCAGGGAATCCAAGCAATGTTATACATACTATACGTCCCAAGTGGGAAGTGAAAGATTCAAAAGGAATTTAAAATTGTGTTATTTGGGAAGTAGATGTGGTGGCATTCCATTTTCTCACTGTAACATAGGAATGTTAGACGAATATTAGGTACCATTGTGCAATTTTAACGCCGAATCTTATAAAGCCGTACAATACCAACTCAGTGGAAAAATTTAATGTTTCGAGTGCTTATGGTTCCTGATTTATTGTGATTTTAGAGGTTCTTAATAGTACGGTTTTATGGAGAGTGAGCGGGGTTTTGATCCCGATTTCATTTTTGCTAATATTCTATACTATTAAAATGCCACTTACTAAGAAAATTTTTCCTTCCTTAATTATTTCAATTACATTTGTATGCTCTTTATTACCCATTTGCGCAATTGACCCTTTAGAGACGAAAGTAAATGATTTTACTCCACCTGTGTTCACCAAAAACTAAACGAGTTAGATATAGGGATCAATGCCACGCTCAAAAAACTTAACTTGACACGAAATTTGGTAAAGGAGACCACATTAGTAAAAGGCACCTATTTTCTACAATAATAAACTTCCGACAAATCCCTTAAGCACACCTACCGATAGTGTAAAAATAGATGAAATCGGATTATATACCTCCTATATATGCTTTCTCGCCATACTATCAATAACTACTTAAAGAGCGATGAATAAAAGATCAAATACACCAAACACATTAAATTTTACGCCCGAGATAGTACGACATAGATTTTGAAGAAAAAAATAAGAATTTTCAAATTTTGAGCAAAACTCAGAATATACACTCAGATAATATCTATTCATGTTTACGATATGTGATATTTCCAAAAAAGTACATAATTCGCGTAAATTTTACCTTTTTCTCCCATATATTATATTTATGTACCTAATATATGAACTTCTCAATGAATTTTGGATTCTTACGCAACAATTTTAGAATAAAGTTTTTCCCACACCTTAAAGTAGCAAGAGTATGACATATTCGGTTACTCCCCCACTCTTCCCTACTTCTTTAGTTTTATTGTTCAAAATCGAATATTCACTAAAAACACCTTTACATATTAAAAAAAAAAAAAAATCAAATTGTAATTCTTTAAGACCTCAAATTCAGATTGGCAGATTGGGATTCAAGTAATTAATAAAGCAGTTTTGTTCCTAAAAATTGGATGAAGTTTGCACAGATTTTTTGTGTAGTGATATTTTTGCATGTTTGTAAAAGTAAAAATTAAGTAGAATCAATAATATATATATTTATAATATATTTTTGTAGTGACTTCGCCAACGCAATGTATACAATTTATACTTGGAGGGGATGATTCCAATGCAGTTTATGATGTACATCCGGTATTTTCCGAAATGATGGTGAACGATGAGTTTGAATGGAAAGAAATTGCAAGGTGGATAAAATTTGAAGAAGATGTTGAAGAAGGCGGTAACAGGTGGTCGAAACCACATGTCGCTACTTTATTTTTGCATTCATTTTTCGAACTACGTACTTTATTACGAAAGGGGTCGGTTTTGTTAGATGTAGAAGCCAATACCTTTGAAGTCATAATAGATATGTTATGCGACAACATGGTTAATTATGGTACTTTGCCACTAATTTTACGTGAGAAGTTAATAGACATGTTGTTGAGACGACATCGCCATCAGCACGAGTACAGTAAAAAAAATAAAGAATTACCAATTATGCGATCATTTGCTGATATCAGCTGTAATCAAACGGATTCTAAAAGTAAGTATTTGATATACAAAAGCATTTTTCAGTATCTAAAATAATATTATTATCCTACAAAATGTTTGAACTGATACGAGTGGGAGTGGCTAACATCTTTTCATTTTGAATAATTAGAACTAACACTTTCGAATAATATATTTTAAAAGAAACGTGAGTGTGCCTCTCATTATACATATAGCTACCTTTAGAGTCGCTTTTTAAATTTAAAGTTTTTTTAGTGTCCCGAGTACCAATAAAATCGCATTCTACCAAATGGAGGTAGTAGCAAAGTGAAGGGCTTTGCACCCTTTTGCGGTATCATCAGCATACATAAGCTACATGTCGCCAATTCGCCGGTATTTTTACGTCAAGTATTTGTGACATGGAGGATGGAGTCATGTTTAGAAGTTCACGCAAGTTTCCTCAGCACCATTCACCCGGGGGTTGGCCAGAAATGATTATTTTACATTTGGCTCAAGCAGTTCACGACTACAGGTCTTCGACTAAGTATCCTTTGGGTAGCTAGAAAACATCCTTTTGAAGGCGAGCTAATGTGAGAAGGCGAAAAATCTCCTCCAGAGGGTTAGGCGTTGGGCTTGGGACCCGCCACGTAAAAAACAGTACCAATGAGAGACTCCTTTTGATAACGACCATGGCAAACGCACTAAGGATAACGATTTAAGGGCATGCATCTGGAATGTCCGGTCCCTTAATTCGGATGGTGCCGGTGCAAAGCTGGTTGATGTCCTCGTTAGAGTAAAGGCTGACAATACCGTCGTAGGCGATTGGAATAGGTATTAGAGAAAACTGGATTTCAGAATTTAATAACCAAGAAGAGGTTCTTTTTTTTTTGCATCTGAAGAATATGTCAGATTGGTTCAACCTCTTCATGCGGAACAGGTTCACAATATTAACTTTTCAGTTAATCGTACTCCAATAGCCGTTGAACCTGCAGAGCTAAATCCACGAGGTCAAGAAATTCTTTTAGTCAATATTCCTGTAGAAAACTTGGTCTATAACCGTTTAGTTATATTTATATATATATAATACTAGCTGACCCCGCAGCCGTTGTCCTGCGTGAAATTATGTGTTTTGAAATGAAAAGAAAGTTGAATTTATCATTTCATTTTTTTCAATGTAACGCGGTGTACAGAAAAGATGGTTGTACAACTCGTGAGCACGCCACGTATATCTGGCCGCGTGAAAAACATAACATTTCCAAATTTATGCCACATACTATGCGATTATCCCTCTGTCCTGTTGATTGTCATCTCAAAGGCACATTTGAATGTATATTTGAACTGAAATGGCAAATCGTTCGAACTTAAAGGAATTCGTAGAATCAAGCATTCTGCCACCCTTGTATTCGATAGGTGCGCCACAATCAGTCGGGTTACGGGGTTCGGCGCATGAAGATTGCGACACATAATAACGGCAGATCCAACTTTGAAACGCAAATGATGCGGTGGCATACCAAGCCTCTCCAAAGAGTTTAGAAATTCCACTAGATAATTCGCAGCGTCGTTTTCATTGTCAAGACGATCGATCGATTTGTATGAGCGCAAGTCTCCCGGAATTCGACTTTGAATCTTCCAGTTTCCAGTCAACAACATCGGTATTTCTGACAGCAAATAATTTGGCCAATGTCCGAACATTCGTGATGAGTTAATTTTTCGAGAATTGATATCAAACCACCGGAAGTATAAACCGGAATTGACCCAATTCCAATTTTTAGCGAATACGATGTAAAATGTCTTCGGCAATGCCATTTTTGTCCGTATCCCATAATTGACGTGGATTTGAAGGCTGATATCTCGAAATTATCTTCGCGAAAAGTGTGCGAAGTGGCATGCGAAGTAGCTATCGAATCGTCCATCGTTTGATTCCATTGATTATCATGTTCCAGCAATTGTAATTGCTGGCTACTTCTTCGAAACCTGCACACACCGCATCATTCGCAGTACGCAATGACTCAAGTGAAGTTGAGCCGCGTGCATTAATCAATAGCAACCGAAAGTAGAAGCAATCGTCGTTTTTAGGGTGATTTGTGTGAATTCATCCTAATGCATTAGTTATTCATCTACTGGTTGGCATTGCTTTCTGCGTAACTATTTCTTCGACGATGTATTCCATGTATAATATCAAAGTATTTCCGAATGCTGGTGGTGTTTCCACCGGCTGTACTGTATTCTCTGGGTTGAAATAGACTCTTTTTCCATTCTCCAAATTAACTGCGAGACGCACAACAGTCGGAAAACGTTCAGGAATTGCAAAAGTAAATATCCTATAAAGCGTTTTATTGCAGTTCACGTATCGACCGTATCGTTCAAGACCAATAACCTCCATGTTGCTTCCTTTCGTGACGCACTTACAAACGTATTTTATCTATTTCACCAAACTACATTGACATCAGTTTTGAATGTTAATTAGACCATAATGGTGAATATAGTGCGATCCATGTGTTGTCAACTTCGATATTCACTCTTCTAAATTGAATGCTGAAAGTTCTGCCATTGTCGTCTGGTGAGCGACTCCGATAGAGTGAATTTCCATTATGTCCAGTTTGTGTTTCCGGAAGAAAAGCACTTGGATAGTGTATCATGCATTTATTATCAGACATACAAACCGAAGTGGGATTATGGTGTCCGCAAGGTCCATGAACAATATTGGTTTTCATCACTTCCTATAATACTGGATCTTCCTCTGCATCAGAAATTTCCGCAGAAATGATTTCATCAATTTGATCTGGTGTAACCACCATCCACCATCCAAAGAAGAATGTGTGCGTGGGGCAAACCTGTTTTTGCAACTCAACAGAGTACATCTATGTAGCATATAACAGCACCACATATACGTTGCTTCAAGATAAAGTCCATCGAAGCTTTTGCTTGAAATGCCTTGCTGTCACATCGTGACGATCACTTGCTGATATCCAGCGATTCATAATACCGCACGTATGTCCTCGCATCCTGGGAGTACTCGATCATGGGCCTTGGGCTGCTTATGTATGTTGATGCCAAAAAGAACGCCGACCGATATTAACGCGACCTCTTCGTAGCATCCTAGCAAAATTCAATCTGTAATTGATCACTTTGTGTGCAACACACATAACATTTTCACTGAATAATTTTCAAAAAATTTTGAAACAAACAACAAATTTGAAGATTCAAGTAATTTAAAAACAAAAGAAAAAAATTAAAAAAAAATTGTATGGAAAAAATTAATTTTTTGGAATTGTCCAATTTTCCGACTTTTCCTCATGAAAGACATACAGGTAAGGAGCAATCTTTGATAAATATCACGGTTGCATTCTTCCCTTGAAATTTTCCTGAAAAATTCTGTCTGTATGACCGAAAATATTTATTTCGCGCTTCTGCAGCCTCCTCCGACAATTGGGCGATTGGCAACAGTGCATTATCTATGATGGTCGCCCCATGTAATATGTAGTAATTTATGCATTGTTGGAGTCATGGGATGCCATCCGTATAATTCCACATACATTTGCGCGGTGTTGAAGGCGTATTCTTCGTGTCCACTTGAAATCGCCTGTTATGTCCGCCGCTAATTCTGTGTTTTCAAAAAATCTCCTACTCGTATTGCCATCATTGATATTACCAAAATTGGCTTTAGGCATATCCACCACCAGCCCAGTTTTTAAGCGGAATCTTTCTTGGATTTCTTTTTTCCTTTCTTCTTCTAATGCTTTCTCTTCCTCAGTCCCGCCACATATATAGCATCGGCTAGTTGAGGTCGTGTTTGTTACAGCATTGCAAACTTTGCCATCAATCATGGTCATTTTTAAAATGTGATTATAAGAAAATTCTTTTCCATCAATATTTACTTTTGTAGGAGTGAGGTTCTAAATTTCATTTTGCACATAACTTATTTCCTCTTTTGTTACATCTGTAGTTTCTTTCACATACCGAAATCTGATGGGGTGGCAAAATCGTGGTGATGATGGTGTTGGGTTTTGCCAAAACACTTTATTGTTTTCTTTACCACAAATAATTTGAAGTGGGACAAAAGAACTCAAAAATATACTAGCATTGGATTCGGCGTCTTCCGAGAATTTTTGTTTGTACCGTGCTTGTTGTGACCCGTCACACCCCCATTTATAAATGACCGTTAATGACTTTTTTCAATTTCATTAAGGGTTGATAACACTTCTTCCAGGTGGATTGATAATCGTTAAATAGTATGATCCATTAGGCATTGTAAACTAATTTCTGCGCAGGTAGCCGTTACTCGCAATGCCGTCTTTGGTGGGTAGAATTCTTGTTTTGCTTTCAACAAAAGGTCGTAACAAGGGTAATGCTTTGGGTTAGTTGCCCTTAGGTCAGCTTCTACGAACATTTTGAGTGCTTGGAACGGGATCAAAGGAGCAATTGTTTCAGTGGTCTTGGAATAGGCTTTTCTATATTGACTAGCCTTTGTTGGTGAATTTCGTATATCGAGCACTTTTGAGGCATTTCTTTTTCCCTCCGTTTGCAATATGACTTGTGCGGCATGAATAATCATTTCATCATCAACATTTGATCGAATTCCCTCAGTTTTTCTTCTCTTGCTTCGTTCACTCGAATCCGAAAATGATTTGCTCGGACGACCTGGTTGATTAAGCGAATGCACTAGTATTTCAAAAGTGCCTTCCAACCACCTCTGGTTGTTTCTTCATAAAAACTTCTTCAACTTTCTGAGCTTTTAGCCATCTCTGTTTAAATTCGCGTTTGATGTAAGAAAATTTATGCTTAAGGCTTTTTTTTTTTCTTTCCACAGTGTTTCCGCAAGACAATAGCAAATGGTTTTCTAAAAACTCCAATTTCTCATCTATACTTAGCAAATTTTGTAGTTGCATTTGCTCAAACATACATTTACGGGTCACTATTTTCATCCCCGACGAGCTAGGTATCTCCATAACTGAAAAAAACATAAAATTAAAAAAAAAGGGTTTTTAAATTTTTTTAACAAAATGCTTTGAACTGCTGTCTTTAAGGAGTAAGCGGGATTCTGCGGCTCTTGTTTTTTTTTATAGAAAAGCTGATGGTGTAACGTATTCAATAAACAAAAAAATATGATCTGGACGAACATTGATCCATAACAAAATTGCTTTTGAAATTAAAAACATTACATTTTTTATGTGAAAAAGAGGGTATGTTCAACTAGCGAAAAATATAACGAAAGTTAAAAATAAAAGTTAAAACTATTCTTTATTTAATAGAAGCTTACCTTAGCTATGGGAATCACTTTCACTTTCACTTCACTACACAACTTAAAATAAACATATGTACATGCGTATTGCGAAATTTGATATTTGATATTTTGGCACCCAAATAGAAATACGAATCAAGTCAACGGTCAAATTGTGTCTAACTGCACGGAAGCGGTGACGTATGGTTGTCGAAAAAAAGGGGGGGTCGGTCTTGTACTAGAAAAATAAGAGGAAAACAGTTTTGTTTTTTTGGTATACCGCATCCAACAATACCTTCAACACAAATATTGTTACCTCTGACAGAAACAATTGAAAATTTAGAAAGACATAATGAACACTTTTCCAAAATTCAAAACGTTTTAAATTAAAATTTTACCACAGTAGACATTTCGAATGTAAATAGTTTTGAACACTAGAATAAATGTCTTTCGATGACTATTTGTTAGCTCTGAGATTAAGCCTATCACAACCCAAAATTTTTCTAAAAAGAAAATTACAGGATCGTTTTATAAACGCTTACAATCCACTGATTTTGGAACTACATACAATATATGTACACTGGAGGCATTTGCTTGTTGCTCTTATATAATTAATTATATTAACAAATCTAATAGAGAAATTTCCAGGCTCTTAAATGAAGCTATATCAGAAGTAAATGCTGGAAACTAGTATACAGTTATGTAAAAACTAAAACATATACGAGTAGGTCACAAATTTATATCAGGCACAGAAATATCTGCACAAGAAGCAGTATATAGCAGGATTGTGTTCCATCTTTCGGAAGCAAGTAATGCAGAATACGTTTCGACCTGATGAACGTGTTCAAATGGTAAAACGTAGTACGGAACTTCAAACCGTTTTAGACCGTTATGTTAGGAACTATTTGTTTGTCTGATTTTGCATCTGTTTATAAATATTTTATGTCCCATAGAAGAGCACAAGACAGTGATCATGAGGAAGAAGAGGAAGTAGATTGTCATGTATCTTAAAGACGGTAGCGGTTTTGTTAAAAAACGTACCAAACCTTGCAAAATTCGGTAAAAAAGTTTAGTCTAGATCAAAACTTCTGAAAAGCAGGGACTACCCTATGATTTGACACTAAAAACCACCGCCAAATATATAATTACAGTGAATATAAATACGTGTGATGGCCTGGTTAATGGGGCAACTGAACAACTTATGCAAATTGATTTCCATTATTCTTTTCCATCAACTTTATGGAATAAATTCTTGGAACTTTCTGTTGGCTTGATAGAACCTTCAAAAAAAACTCATCGTCTAGAAAGTACATGAACACCAATTGAAAAAATTATGAGATCTTTCCAATACAAAAGAAACGAAGAGATTTTAATTGAAGAAATCAATTTCCAGTTGTTCCACCTGAGGGAATAACAATTCATAAAAGTCAGGGTGCCACATATAGTAAAGTTTTCGTTTATATGTACTAGACCAGAGCCGCTCAAAATAATGCGCAATTTATTTACCTACGCATACAATCACACATTTGATATCTGCTAGCGTATGATTGTGTGCGCGCGCTTGCTTAGTACACTGAGTGAAATTGTGCTATTTGGTTATTTTGTTATTAAAAATTTAGAAAAAAATCAAAAATTATGGTTTTTGATTAAAAAAGCAATTAAGAACAACAATTTTAAGTTAATTTTTTTTAACTTTCCATGATTTTTTCCATATCGACTTCAAGATCGTAAGTTTTGATTCTCATTAAGTCCTCTATATGCTTATTCGAAACTGAATTCCTGTATTTCGAGTGTATTTTTGACGCTGGCAGAATTAGCGTCATAGCGTACATGCTTCGACTGCATTTACTTGCCTATACTCCGAGTATAGGCATGAAAAATTTTGAGCGGCTCGGTACTAGACCCAGAATGCCTAGACCTTCGATATATAATATGTTGCTTGCAATCGAGCTACTTCTGCATAAGGTCGTCTCATTATAGGAAATTTTATTCCTTCTAAAAATTTTTTAGAATCGGATCTTGTATTTAGAGAACTGATAGAATTGAACACAAATAAAGCTCAGATAACAAGATTCAATTTTATGATTTCCCGAATATCAGGGCATCAAATTTTACATGTTTGACGTCATTTATGTCCACACGACCACTTTGAAAACGTTGAAACCACTCGTTCTCTCTACTACGGGATAGGCAATCATCGCCATAAACTTGTTTCATCAATTCAAATGTTTAGGTAAAAGTTTTACCAATTTTAAAACATAATACATTAATGTTGATAACACAAACATACTGACACTTAAAACGCAATAACTTTACTTCCAATCAATGAAATTCTCACTGGACAATTGATAAAAATAGCAGACTCTAATACATCAGTCGACATGTAGATGGCGCCACCTGGGGGGGATCACCGGAAATTCCATCGAAACTTTTCGTGAAATCATTAAAAATGAGCCGAAATCATCATTGAAATTTAGGTAATGGAATTGAACATCTCCACAACATCGATTTATCGCACTTTGACCGAACATTTGTGCTTACGAAAGGAATGTGCACGGTTTGTTGCCGTATACTGCGGCCATACCGGGCAACCAGCTAAAACACTCGTTCGATATGCCTTTGGACCGTGCTGCAAAAAGCAGTATTGAAGCAGAAAGGGATAATTTTGAATAAAATAAATGGATTTTGCCCAAAAAAACATTTGTTCTGTTTTTTCCTCCTGGTTACTTTGGAACGCACCTTGTATGTATGTACGTATGTCTCAGTTATGGTCAATTTTAACACAACTAAGTGAGTCTATAATAATTACAAGTATATGTATGTAAGTAAAACATGTAAGGAAGTGGTAAGTTGTAAACGAACATTTTATACTTTCGAAATTTGGAAATATTTAATATGGCAAATATTTATGATCAACAAGTAAATAAGATATAAGATCGGGTGTAATCGAACATTGTACTTTTACACAATTTGCAACGACCTAAGGAGGGGTAAAAACTTCCAGTGTTGGCAAAACTTTCTTTTACAAATTTTGCGAACGATCTCTTCATCCATTGTTTGAGGAAATCGTTAAAGTATTACAATCAAATTTGTATTTTAATAAACATATATTTTATGTCATAAACTATAGTAGTTTTATAACGCTACAAGCAGTTTGTGCAGAGTCTTTTTGACCTGACAAAGTTGTTGCTCATTTAGTAGGCTTGCCATCTATCGTTGACAGCTCGGCCACTCCTGATTGGTCGTCTCTCCTGGACGATTTTTCGCTATCGTCTTCTTCACTAGTGTTTTGCTTACCATAATCTGGTGTCTCGGTTTCATAGTCGTCATCTACAAGACTATGGTTTACCCATGGTTTCATGTTGTCGTTCGTAAATACCCCTGCATAACGCTTCCGCTGCTTAGGCACATCTGGTAGATCTTCTACGACGTAGCGGTCGTTGGGTAAAACCTTCGTTACGATATATGGTCCTTTGTATGATGGTTCAAGCTTATGGGAGGTACCAGTGGGTGGAGGTACGTAGTCAATTACCACCAGATCTCCTTCATTGTACTTCCTTGGTGTTTGATGCTTCGCATCGAACCTCTGCTTCCATTTAGCCCTCTCTACGGTTATTCGTTCGGCTGCTAGATTCATTCGGAAGTCTTCGTGTTGAATCTTGTTCTCCTCATCGTCATCTTACACAACTTGAATCAAGCGGTTCACTGTTACGTCGTGTAGTTTAAAGTTGAAAACTAAACTATTCGGGCTCTGCCTAGTTGTTGCATTGCTTTGAGAGTTTAGACACCATTGAAGTTGCGGTAGTGCCTCGTCCCAATCTTTATCGTTTTTGATGCTGCATTTAAGTGATGCTAAAATGGTCTTATTTACACGCTCGGCCTGGCCGTTGGCACGGGGCGTGCGCACTGCCACTTTAACAGGCCGTATCTCGTATCTATGAGTGAAGTTCTGGAACTCCTTTGACGTGAAGGCCGTGCCCCTGCCGGAAACGATATGCCTGGGGCTTCCATATACATTTACATATTCTCGTAGCGTCGTAAGCACTGGTGTCGTTTTAGTGTTGCGTAATGCTCGAAGCATACTTGGTAAAAGCACATACAATTACGAGTATATAATAATTACCTCGTTTGCTTCGTACGAATGGCCCTAGATGGTCTATATGCACGCATCTGAAGGGTATCGGTACAACTTCGCTTACATGTAACTGCGCTTCCTTTTTACCGCCTGTAACTTTATTCATACAACATTCTGGACATGCTGCAATATAGGATTTTACATATGATCGCATCCGTGCAAACCAGAAGTCTTTCGATACACGCTCGCATGTCTTGTCCAGTCCGAAGTGACCTGCTTCATCATGACATGCTCTTACTATACGCCATTTGACGCCTCGTGGTACTACTAGTCTTTTGTTTCCGTTGACTTTGCGAAACAATCGTTGACCTTGCAATAGGTAGTCATCTTTAATCTGACATTCGTTTGATGCTGATTTTCCGTTGAGAACTTCGATGATATCTTTGAGTGTTTCGTTTTGTCTTTGCATTGCTGATACCCAGTCGTTGTCCATATCAACCACTCGATATATTGACTCAGCAATTGTTGTCGGTTCTATCGGGGGAAGTGTTGGGCATCTACTTAACCCATCAGCCAGCATATTCTTCGCACCTGCGCGGTGAATGCATTGGAAGTCAAACTCCTGAAGTTTGAGCCACCACCTTGCGATCCGTGGTAACAATGGCGTAGTTGCTTTAGTTACTGCTACAGCGTTGCAGTCGGTGATTACCTTAAAGCTATGCCCAATTAAGTACATACGATATCGCTGCAGAGTTTCAACTATTGCCAGAACTTCTAGCTCGTGGCTGGCATAGTTACGTTCTGCGTCGTTGCACTGCCTGCTAAAGTAAAACACAGGTCGCCACTCATTAGCGTTGTCGTTCTGCATTAGAATACCAGATAACCCCATGGAACTCGCATCCGTGTGTACCTCGTGTGGTTTCGTTGCTTCGTACATCGTCAGCACAGGTTTCGTAATTATAATCGATTTCAATTTCTCAAAAGCATCGTTCTGTTCTTTGTTCCAGATAAATGTTGCATTCGTTTTCAGCAGTGTCGTTAATGGATATGCTATGATGCTATATTCTTTGACAAATTTCCGGAAATAGCCGGTTACTCCCAAAAAATGTCGCACTGATTTTATCGTTGTGGGTTTCGGAAACTCTTCGATCACCTTCGTTTTGTTTTCACCAGGACGTATGCCGTCGGAATTTATGTCATGACCTAAAAACTGCACCTGCTGGGTCAAAAATGTACACTTCGAGGGTCTAAGCGTCAGACCTGTTGCGTTTACAGCTTCAAGGAACAGCTTCAAGGAGTTCTGAGTTACGATTCATTGTACCAATAGCTGCCGTTAAACCTGCCATCGCCTCTCTCAAGCTATTCAGTTGCACTCGTACATCATTTGTGGATACCGCACCATCGTCTTCCAGCTCCATCGGATCTACCTCATCAGCACCCAAAACTTCTTGCAGTTTGGCTACTTTAACTATTTTGGTACCCGTCGTTGGTAAATCGTTAGCCCTTAGTAGTGCATTCAGTTGAATGACCTTTAGCGTATTTAACTTTATCATGTTTGTAAAAGAAATATTTTATTAATAGAAAACCAATATTCCTAAAACAATTTATTTCACCGTCCTTTTATTTAGAGCCTGCACTGTGATTTGTTTGCCTTTATTTCGTTGTTTTACTCTTGCTGTTCGCTGCTTGGTACTGCTTCAAATTCGTTTTGCCAATTCCAATTGGAAGTTCTGCTTGCACACGAACCAACTAGCGTGTGTATGCGTTTTAAAATTTAAACGTTGACTCGTAGACGCAGAGAAGTTTAATTAGCGTGGTTTCGTATCTGCTCAGTCAAGATTTTTGTATGCAGCCCAGTCAGCTCCGTTTGTTGCACGCTTGCGCCTTCGTTGAATTGCCTTCTTTCTTTGCGTATCTATACAAACACGCTGTACGTTGAAACTCAGGTTGTTAATGCTTCACTGTTGCACTGTTTTGCCGCAATACTTGGCTGCCGTGTTGAAACTCTTTTTTGCAGAGGCAAACGCAGCGTTTTTCCCAATACGTGTTCGTTTTGTGCTGTCCCTTTCCTTGGAGATTCTCGTCGTTTGCTCGGTGTGTCTTTCCTAATAAGACGTTGGCGTTTCACTGTGGCTTCGTTTTGCAGCACTTACACTTGGCTGCGCCGTTGAGAATCTTCTCTTCAAATGACGGGCCGTCTCGACAGGATAAAATCTATGTCTTACTAACTGGTTTTCCCTGCCTATTGCCTGTGGAGACTCCATATTGCTTATTTCTTACAATATATGTCAAACTAATTAGTTTACCATATATTGTAAGTAATAAGCTGTCACTTCAGCAGTTTGACAGCGCAGTTTTCATTTCTATGAAAATTTCCCATTTACACATATGCCGACGGCATTTTCATTTCGGTAATATGAAATTTAGAAGAGCGAATATTAAGACGATTATGTTATGTTATATTATAAAAATAAAATAAAGTACATTTTCAAAATAACATTTTTCAAAAAAATTAATATTTAGTTTAATATTGTTAATTTACAGAATAATTATGCAAATTGGGTTAGGAATGAGCAAAGTCTTAAATTTAATAAACTTATACAAGCATAAATCAAAATATCATTTCTCATTTTAAATTTATTATTTTAATTGGTATTTAAAATTTATGCCACAATTATTATATAGAAGTCCAAAAATATGAATTCTTATTTTCCCAGAAATACATTTGTAAAAAAGGGATCTTTATCCTTTTCTTATTATCTTATTTTTCCCAGAAATACATTTGTAAAAAAGGGATCTTTATCCTTTTCTTATTATCTTATTTTTCCCAGAAATACATTCGTAAACAAAAGGATCGTAATCCTTTTTTTATTTTACTCATAAAAGATTTAAACAGTTCAAGAGCTCAAAACATGCGCTACATCAGCTCGAATCTACCTACCCTGCGCCTTTGCGCAAATAATTATGTTATGATAACAAATGCCCACATGCAGATTTGGCAATGGCAATAGCAATAGATTTGACAGTTAGTAAGACATAGATTTTATCCTGTCGAGACGGAGCGTGATGATGCGCCGTCTTGCTATTACGTGCACGTTTGCGCTGCCGTTGATCGTTGAAGATTCTCGTCGTTCGTGTACTATACTTTACACCCTTGCCACTGCGTCGACGATTTATGTCGTTGTAGGCGTATGGATAAATAAATTCCACTTCTGAGATGTGAAGTATTGATCAAAATAAAACACCGTTTATTAACCGAGTATATTTATATTTAATTGTGAATATTAGAATGTTTAATTTAGTATATAATTCAAGAATATTAAACGTAAAGCTCCAAAAAAACCAAAGTTGCCCGTCTTACTTCCTCGCGTTCGCTCTCGATACTCTCTCGCAAGCATCCCTCGTCTTGCCACCTGTTGCTCATTTAGTACATAGGCTTGCCATCTATCGTTGACAGTATCAATGAAAAGGTATAACAACCTCGGATGAGTAATACCCCTCTTTATGACGACCATGGCAAACGAAATAAGGACTATGATTTGAGGGCATGCACCTGGAATGTCTGGTTCCTTAATTGGGAAGGGGCCGCTGCCCAACTGGTTGAAAATAAGGCTGACATCACCGCCGTCCAAGAAATGCGATGGACGGGAAAAAGACAGAGACGATTGGTCCTTGTGGCACTTACTACAGTGGACATATAAAGGAGCGCAAGTTTGGTGTGGGATTCGTGGTGGGAGAAAAACTCCGTCGCCGAGTACTATCGGTGAATGAACGTCTAGCCACAATCCGCATCAAAGCGAGTTTCTTCAACATATCGGTGATTTGCGCCCACGCCCCGACGGAAGAGAATGACGATGTGACCAAATATTCCTTTTATGAATGCTTGGAGCGCACTTATGAAAGATGCCCCCGCCACGATGTCAAAATCGTGCTTGGCGACTTTAACGCTAGGGTGGGCAAAGAAGGTATCTTTGGCTACGATCGGTAAATTGAGCCTCCACGAGGAAACATCCCCAAATAGGTTGAGGCTGATCGGATTCGCCGGGGCCCGAAATATGGTTATCTGTAGTACTAGATTCCAGCATAAGAAGATCCATCAAGCTACCTGGCTGTCTCCGGATCGAAAAACTACCAACCAGATCGATCATGTTGTGAAAGACGGAGGACACGTCTCCAGTGCTTTAGATTTGCGTGCGCTCCGAGGTCCTAACATCGACTCGGATCACTATCTTGTTGCAGACAAGATTCAAAAGGTTCGACGTCGAGAAGCTGCAATCACAACAGACAGCCGAACGATTTTCTACTCGGCTTGCGCTCTTGCTCTCTGAGAGCACTCGTCAACAACTCGGTATAAGGGAACTGTGGGACGGCATTTCAAACTCCTTACTTGCAGGTGCAACCGAAACCATTAGTTTTCGGAAAGTGTAAAAGAACAGGTGGTACGACGAGGAGTGCCGTGTCGCAGCGGAGAAAAAACAGGCTGCCTATCTCGCAACGTTACGAGCGACCACAACACGTGCGGAATGGGATAGATACCGAGAGTTCAAGAGGGAAGCGAGACGCATTTGCAGACAGAAAAAGGAAGAGGCAGAAATGCGTGAGTACGAAGAGCTTGATAAGCTGGCCGACAGGGATAATGCTCGAAAATTCTACGAAAGAATGCGGCGGCTTACAGAAGGTTTCAAGTCCGGAGCATTTGGAGGGAACACTTCTCCAGCCTGCTGAATGACAGTGAACGTACAACAACAGGAGAAGGCGAACCCGATTCCCCAATCGATGACGATGGAGAAGACGTTCCATTGCCCGACCATGAAGAAGTTCGAATAGCAATTACCCGCCTGAAGAACAACAAAGCGGCGGGGGCCGATGGATTGCCGACCGAGCTATTCAAACACGGCGGCGAATAACTGATAAGGAGCATGCATCAGCTTCTTTGTAAACTATGGTCGAACGAAAGCATGCCCAACGATTGGAACTTAAGTGTGCTATGCCCAATCTATAAAAAAGGAGACCCCACAATCTGTGCCAACAACCGTGGGATAAGCCTTCTCAACATAGCACATAAGGTTCTATCGAGCGTATTGTGTGAAAAATTAAAGCCCACCGTCAACAAACTGATTCGACCTTATCAGTGTGGCTTTAGGCCTGGCAAATCAACAACCGACCAGATATTCACCATGCGCCAAATCTTGGAAAAGACCCGTGAAAGAAGAATCGACACACACCACCTCTTCATCGATTTCAAAGCTGCTTTCGACAGCACGAAAAAGAGCTGCCTTTATGCAGCGATGTCTGAATTTGGTATCCCCGCAAAACTAATACGGCTGTGTAAACTGACGTTGAGCAACACGAAAAGCTCCGTCAGGATCGGGAAACACCTCTCCGAGCCGTTCGATATCAAACGAGGTTTCAGACAAGGCGACTCCCTTCGTGCGACTTCTTCAATCTGCTTCTGGAGAAAATAGTTCGAGCTGCAGAACTTAATCGAACAGGTACATTTTTTTATAAGAGTGTACACCTGCTGGCGTATGCCGATGATATTGATATCATCGGCCTCAACACCCGCGCCATTAGTTCTGCTTTCTCCAGACCCGACAAGGAAACAAAGCAATAGGTCTGGCAGTGAACGAGGGCAAGACGAAAGATCTCCTGTCATCAAACAAACAGTCGTCGCACTCGCAACTTGGCTTTCACGTCACTGTTGACAACGTCCGGTGTGTTTTACGTAGATACCTGCTGACGACAGCCTTACTCTAAGGTACTCAAAAGTACAACGGATCAAATCAATGCTTTCAGTACCAATTGGCAGTGTGGAATGGACACACTAACAACCTTGGTAGGGTTCGTGGCCCATCTTAAACCTCTGCCGTACATTGAGTGATCGAAATACTCTTCCAGAATTTGGGTATAAACCACAACCACCACGATACTCCCCAAGAGGCCTACCGCATGAGCAGGTTGGAGCGAACTCCAAGGGCTCCTGCTCCCCGTGGTACCAGAATTAAGTCTCGGGTGAGACCTCGTAGCCGAAACTACTACCAGTTGGGCTTCCATACTGTTCTGGACTGGTGACCAGGGGTTAGACCCCTTACTCCCATCCCATGCACCCAACAACCCCCCTTACTTAACCTACCCAACCGAACGTTTCAGCGCGCCCATCAATGTTTGGCAAGCGCGCGAGTTACCAGTTGTGTGTAGGTGCCTCTTCCTTTATTCAAAATAAATCTAGAAATGCAGTGCTGTTGCTTCTGTTTCGGATCAAAGTTCACGCTCGAATGAATTAGAAAAATAGCCGCTTCGCGATTCTCTCTGAAAAATAGCTGCTTCGCGATTCTCTCTAAAAATTAGGTGCTTAGTGATTCTGCTTCGCGATTCTCTCTAAAAAAATAGATGCTTAGTGATTCTCTCTTATCTTCTCCTAAACTCTCAGCATCTGTACAAATAGGGTAGAGAAAGTAACTCCTCCCCCTTAAGTACTGAGTGAGGTCCGGAATGGTGACACACCTGACGGTACGAACAAAGGTGTCTTCCTTAAAACGTGACCCTTCTCTAGTCTAGATTAAGTATGATTGGTAGTTTATTCGATTAATATAACATGAATAAGTATAGTATGTGGTTGTTAATTTGCCTTGTTAGATAAATACATTTTTCATTGCGTTCATCGCTTCTTCTATAAATACAGTCTTTATAACTATTATATTACTTATCATTCTGATTTTTAAGCGTATACATTCTACATATATTGTAACATAAATACATGTTTTTTTTTGGTTATCATTTAAATGGTCTGAGCTTCTTGTTTCTTTATTCTTCTTTTAATTTTGTGATAAAGGTTGGACCTATGTCTTGTAGTACTTGATGCTTTGTGAATCTTGATGTAAGCTTATTTCTTCTATTTTCTTTTCTAAATATTACATCATTATTTTCTAGCCTTTTCGGATCTTGCCTGTCGTTATTCAACTTATTGGTTCTAATTTTCATTACAAGGTACAATTTCAATTACAAGGTCGTTTGTTTGTTAAATAAATGTCTACCGTTTGTTAAATAAATGTCTACCGAAAAAAATCTCATATAGAGTGTATTTAGTGGTAGAATGGATAGCATTATTATATGAGTAGAATATCATTATGGTCACAATCCAGTTTTTTCTTCTTTTTTTTATTTATTATGATGCGATAAATTTCTGTTAAGGAGGAATGTAACCTCTCAACTGGTGAATTGCTAGATGATTGTTGGAAAGACGTGAAATTTATTTGAATATTATATTGTTGGCAGAAGTCTTTAAATATTTGTCCTGCAAATTCAGCACCTTGATCGCAGATAAGTTTTTTAGGAGTACCGAAGAGTACAAAGAAAGTTCTCATGGCTTTAACTATGTTCAGACCATCCCTTGCTGGAATGGTATATCCAGCTGCAAATTTTGAAAATTTCTCTATTATTGTTAAAATTATTTTGCCATTGATGCTGTGTAAGTCAATGTGTAATATTTGCATAGGAAAATCTGGGATTCCTGTTTCTTGATAAGGTAGTTTTTGTGGCTGTCTATCGTATTTTAAGGTTTGACAAATATCACAACTATTAATTAATCGGGAGGTTTGAGTTTTAAGTTGTGGAGAATATATCTCCCTCTTTAAATGAGCTACCGTTTCGTCTATGCCTCTATGGTTGCTGTTTATATGATAATTTTGTATTTCTATAATTAATTCTTCAATATTTTCGATGTCTTTCAGTATTGTAATAGCTCTTACAATTTTCTAAAGATTTGTTGGTAATAAAAATTCTTTTAATACATCTTGAATAATATTGAAAATTTCATCTGCAGCAAAAATAGCGTATACTTTATTTGGTTTTAATATTGTTTTCAATATTTCTGTTATTTTTTTATTATCAAATGAACTATCCGTGACCACTCTCCTGATTTTATTTTTGAAATGAGTTGATGTTATTATTTGAGAATCTGTATGAATTCTAAATATAATTTGCATATTGTATTCATTAATTGGCTTATTTACGGTTAAAATTGTGTTTGTTTTTTCATTACAATTATTTGCTATAGAAATGTTGGTGTGTACTTCCACTGAAATGCGACTAAGTGAATCTGCTACTACATTTTCCGAACCTTTTTTATATGAGATTTCATAATCATATTCTAAAAGTTACAGTTTCCACCGAACCAATTTAGAATTAGGTTCTTTAAAATTCATTAACCACGTTAGTGGTTTGTGATCGGTATTAATTTTAAATTTTTGGCAATGTAGATAAGGACGGAAATATTTTGTAGCCCATATAATGGCTAACATTTCTTTTTCAATGGGTGAATACTTTAATTCAGTACCTGTAAGTGTGCGACTAGCAAATGATACTGGTTTTTCATTGTTAGGTGTGCCTTGGGAAAGGACTGCTCCTAGTGCCACATTACTTGCGTCTGTCGTAAGAGTGAAGGGTTTTGAAAAATCCGGATATTCTAACAATGGATCATTACATAATAATTTTAAGTGTTGAGTTAGGGGTTTGGTAATCGTAGCGAAATCTTTAATGAATTTTCTGTAATATCCCAGCAAACATAAAAATGATTTTATTTGTTTTCTGGTTTGATTCCTCTGTCCGTAACTATGTGACCTAAATACTCGATTTCCTTTCTCAAAAATTCAGATTTTGCAGGTTGCAGTTTAAGGTTAGCATTATTTAATTTTTTAAAGACTGCTTTTAAATCTTTAATATGTTCCTGTAGAGATGCCGAGAATATTTTTATATCGTCTAGATATATAAGACAACATTTGCCGTTCAGGTCGGCCAAAACATTATCCATAACCCTTTGGAAAGTCGCTGGGGCATTTGTAAGTCCAAATGACATTCTTACAAACTCAAAGTGTCCTCCTTCTGTGGAAAATGCCGTCTTGTTTATATCTTTCGGATGCATCTCGATTTGGTGATAACCGCTAGCTAAATCTAATGCTGTGAAGTATTTAGCCCTGCCAATTCTATCTAACACATCGTTGATGTTAGGCATAGGATATTTGTCTTTAATAGTTTTCTCATTTAGTTCGCGATAGTCCTGTTATGTAATTGGAACTGATTTAGTATTGCCTTGATGGCTATTGGTGAATGTAATTTAATTTGATTTTCTTTTTGAATATAATTAGGGTTAATAAAGGAAAAAATAGCACCGGTATCTATAAGGAACTTGAGAGCTTTATCGAAAACCTTATTTACCATAATATATGGTAGTTTGGACTTGTTAAAGACTTATTTATTAAGTATCCTGTCTGTTGTCTAAACCTTTTTGTGGAAAATTTGTCGCCTCATTAAAATTGTGCATTTGTGCTTGTTGATCAACATTACTTGTTGGATTTCTAGACCGATAGTTGGTGGTTTGTCTATTGAATTGTTTCTGTTGATTGTTATTGTTATAGTTATTATCTTTTGGCATACTTGCTAACATGTTATTTCTTTTGTAATTATTATCAATATTGTCATAATCGTTACGATAACGCTTATAGCTACGTCTTTCGTCGCTTTCCTCTATTATCGTTTGTAACGTTACCACTACGTTTATGACTACGTCTCTCATTATTTCCTCTAATTTGCTTATAATCTATACGTCTAATATAATATTGTCGGGCACCATATTCCTGTTTTTGCTCCTGTCTTTTCATATTCGTTTGAGCGAAAAAAGTTTCATTTTCTTTTAACGCCCATTCGAATGCCTCTCGAAGGTTGGTTGATTTCATGGGTCTTATTGTAGCTCCTAATGGGCCCCTAATTCCTGTTAAAAATGAGTTGAGACATATGTCTGCAAACAATTTTTTTTTTTGTCTTCACCACGATCTGCTCCGATTCTGTAGTTTCCGCTATTCTAAATAACGCTAATTTAATCTCACCGACTTTGTCATATAATGTACGTAAAGAACAATCCTCCTGCACAGAATTGTGGAGCTCGAACATAAGAGTGGGTTCATCTCTTTTGTCCGCGCAATGTAACATGAGAGCGGCCTTAATTTCTTCCCAATTAAGACTGGCTCCAGATTCTAGATGCCTTCGCTAGCCTTTCCTTCGATTTAATTTCGAATCGATCTTAAGAGTAGCTGACCATATGGCGTTCTACTAGTGTCCCTAATCAGTGCTAGAATTTCCTCCAAATTGGTTATAAATTCATTTAAGGTTTTATATTAACATTTCGCTCTCCTTGATTCGAAGGGACGTATTCTGATGAAGAAGTCGTAGATGACTGATCGTCTTGTCTTGTTGCGATGACCTATGTATTCTTGGATATGCCGGTGTTGTTTCCGGTTCGACTCCTGGTGTTTTTTGCCCCTCTCATGGTAGCTTTTATCTGTTAATTAGGACGTACTATTAGCAATTAATATGTATTTTATATTTAAAATTTACGTGTAACAAAGCTAATATTTTTATATAAATATACTGTTGCATTTGGTACTTAATTTGTACATAAATATGTATATACTAATATGGGTTCGAACTTCTTTCAACTACACGTTAAAAAAAATTCTGAGCGCATATAGTTGCCCCAGTCTATGAGTCGCACTGAAACACAGAACTAATTACAACCATCTCAAACATATTCTACGACACGTTCGATCGGCCTGAGCGCATATAGTTGCCCCAGTCTATGAGTCGCACTGAAACACAGAACTAATTACAACCGCCCAAACATTTTCCACGACAATTTCCATCGGCTATTGCACATATTATGTTTTGCGCTGCTGCCCCGCACGTCGCCACACATTGCTTTTTGTTGTATACATACAAATGTACATAGACAAAAAAATTTGACACTTGTTCGCACTGTATCGAACGATCCCCTTATCTATGTGTGCTTCACGCATTGCTTCAACAAAAAAACGGAATTTACATAAGCAAAAATTTTACTTTGCTTCACTGATATGCATACGAGTATACATACATATGTGTTTCACGCACCGTTCTAATGTATTGGGTTGTCAAAAAAGTCTTGCGGTATTTTTATTGAATTTTTTTTTTTATCGAAATTGAAATGAATTTTTGCCCAGCTCTTGACCGATGCTACGGCTGCTACTATGCCGGTCTCTTTCGACCTATTCAGCGATTTTATCGCAATTTTCGACGACAGGCCTTCCGGAGCGTGGCGCATTTTCGACCACCTCTACACCAGAACGAAAACGTTGAAACCATCGTTGTGCGGTGGAAATGGAAACTGTATCGGGTCCATAAACTGCACAAATTTTATTGACGGCTTGAGATGCATTTTTGCCTTTATCGTAGTAGTACTGTAAAATATGCCGTATTTTCTCTTTATTTTGCTCCATGTTTGCGACGCTATAACTCACGAACGACTTAAAAGAAACGACAATCAAGCAAACTCATATTAGCGCGTGAAATGAGCTTTCCAAAAAGGTATAGCATGACCCGATACGACGAATAAGGGTGCCTGCAGAGTGAACGCTTGAAGCCGAGCCGAGCGCATTTTCCCTTTTACGCAACACGCGAATTTCCGCTCGGCTCGGCTTTAAGCGTTCACTCTGCAGGCACCCTAAAACTAGAACTACGCGCTTTCAGCGCCAACTAGCGAAAATACCGCAAGACTTTTTTGACAATCCAATATTATTAGAAAAACACAGAACAACGGAATCCACACAAGCAAACTATTTACTTTGCTTCACTGATATATGTAAGTACATATGTATATGCTTCAATAGCTTTTTGTTGTGTACATACAAATGTACATAGGCAAAAATTTTGACGCCTGTTTGCACTGTACCGAACGATCCCGTTATCTCTGTGTGCTTTACGCATTGCTTCAACAAGAAAACGGAATTTACATAAGCAAAAATTTTACTTTGCTTCACTGATATACATATAGTATATGTGTTTCACGCACCGTTCTAACATATTATTAGAAAACACAAGGCCACGGAATCCACACAATCAAATTATTTATCTACATTGCTTCACTGACACACTTGTATGCGTATATACATAACTATATATTTTTTATCTCCCTTTTTTTTTGTACAGTTTGATTGAACTTCACACCACTATTTTATGTGTTTTTACTTTAATGCACACTTGAACTGGAAATGTGAGAGCCGCTCACCTACCGAACTTTGACAGTTCACTGGATTGGATAGGTCTTGACGTTTTGCAATTGGAATGACTGGAACGGCCAGATTGAAATTATACCAAAAATAGATGTGAACGCAGGAATTTGTTGCCGTCGTTCAAGATCGCTAATAAAAATTTAAAATAATGAAAATCAAATAAAATGAGAGATTGAAATATATTTCATGAAACGTTTTGTAATTTAATGCATAATAGAATTAATTTTCTATTACAAATGATTAAAAACACTTATTAATTGAGAACTAATAGGTCTAATTCGCATTATTAAGAATTGAAAGATCGAAAGTCAGTTGTTTAAATATACCATAAAATCATAAAAGAGGATTTAAGTAGTTTCGCCATATATTAAAAGTCCAATATATAACAATTCGCAATCGTAAAAATTGTTGGGTGTTTTAGTTTAAAATGCCCAAAAATTCTTATTTTGTTCGATCTGGCCACAATGGAAAATGTTAGAAAAAACGCTTATTTTGAGGCACTCTTACACTGGAATAAGTTGGGCATTCCATTATCCCTGGTTCACGCTCGAATGAATTAGAAAAATAGCCGCTTCGCGATTCTCTCTAAAAAATAGCTGCTTAGCGATTCTCTCTAAAAAATAGATGCTTAGTGATTCTCTCTCTCTCTGTACAAATAGGGTAAAAAAGGTAACTCGCACTCGACTATGCCGCAATATACTGGGCAGACAGTGGACATCATAAGATGTCCAGCCAGCTTACCCTTGAAGTGACAGTTGCGACAATGGATTCAGATTGGTCTGGTGGTGAACAAGGGCAAGACGAAATATCTCCTGTCACCAAACAAACAGTCATCGCACTCGCGACTTGGCTCCCACGTCACTGTTGACAGTCATAACTTTGAAGTCGTAGATAATTTCGTCTATCTTGGAACCAGCATAAATATCCCCAACAATGTCAGCCTGGAAATCCAACGCGGGAAACTCTTGATAAGAGGTGCTACATCGGACTGAGTAGGCAATTGAGAAGTAAAGTCCTCTCTCGACGAACAAACACCAAACCCAATAAGTCCCTCATAATTCGCGTCCTGCTATATGAAGCAAAGGCCTGGACCATGACAACAACTGATGAGTCGACATTGCGAGTTTTCGAGAGGAAAGTTCTGATAAAGATTTATGGTCCTTTGCGCGTTGACCACGGCGAATATCGCATTCGATGGAACGATGAGTTGTAAGAGATATATGACGACATTGACATAGTTCAGCGAATTAAAAGACAGTGGCTACGCTGGCTAGGACATGTTGTCCGAATGGACGAAAACACTCCAGCTCTTGACACAGTACCCACCGGGGAAAGCAGAGGAAGAGGAAGACCGCCACTCTGCTGGAAGGACCAAGTGGAGAAGAATCTGGCTTCGATTGGAATTTCCAATTGGCGCCACGTAGCGAAAAGAAGAAATGAATGGCGCGCTGTTGTTAACTGGGCTATAATCGTGTAAGTGGTGTCTACGCCAGTAAAGAAGAAGAAGAAGAAGATAATACTCGGTAGCAACTTGTTGCAAGAGTATAAAACTATTTGAATTGGAATTGAAAATACGTTTATATAGAAATTTATTAAATTGAATTTATGTAGGCAAAAAATTAACCCTAACTTGGTTTTTATACAAGTTCAACATATTCCGATGAAGAACAACTGGAATCTATATTTTGTTTTGATAAATATAAATTCAATAAAATTATCAACTTGAAATTAACATATCGTTAATATTGATGCTTATTTTGGGACCCTTCTCCTTAAAGAAATTAATTTCTGAAAATTTGTATTGATATGCACGTAAATTTGATATTAAAAGAGAAAGCCTTTCGCTTTTGACAGTGGGTTTCTTTTTAGTTGATTTTGTAGCACTGCATCTGGTATATGGTGTCGGATTTTCCTCTTCTACTTCACTGTTAATGATCATCTCTACCAACTCATTTAAACCTTCCTTTGGCACTACATTTCAAAAGATTTAACTGTTGTCACCCCTTCTGCTGCAACATCTATCCCCGTAGCTTGGAGGAGTTGCTCTTTTGCTACAATTAACAGCTTTTCCTTGTACGGACCACCGCCAGTCCTTTTCTTCGAAGCTTTGTTTAATGAAATTTTCTGTTTATATTGTGCTTTTGATAAGCAAGTACCTCTTTATGTATTTAATTAATATTTTTATTAATTTATTATTTTATTTATTTAGTTATTGTTATTTATTGATGTTACTTTTGGTCAAGTTTTTGCATCCTTCATCGGTTACCCAGCAGCGTTAAGTTTTAGCGTCATGGGATCCCATAGCTACATATAACATTTTTCCCCCGATTGTTTGTAACTGATTTATTTTTATTTTCAATTTCTACTACAACGTTTCTCAAATAGCTAACGAGTGACATTTCGATTATTTAGTAAAAATGAGAACACGTTATCGAATGAGGTATTTTCAAGTTTCAATAACGATTCGAAAACAAAAAAGAATTCATGAATATCGCTCAATAACGAGTGCCGCGATTCGGGCACGATTGTATTGTGATCCATTTTCGATAAAAAAATCCATTTAAGATTTGAATAAACCAGGTTAACAATTATTTAAATTGAAATCAAACAAATAATAAATCTTAAAAGTTTTCTTTATTTAAATTTGAATTTTAATCCAATTATTACTGGTCAATTTTCTGACCAGCAACTTTGAAAAGTCACCAAATCGAAACTGTACGAAATATGTCGTGAAATCAATAATTGTATGCGATTTTGCATCTTTCTGACCTAGACAAAAAATTTTCTGTCAGCAATTTATTCAATTTTTTTTATTTTATCAGATTATCGCAATACCTTTTTTCCACCTTTCGATTTATTGTAATATTTGTCGCATATTTTCCGCAAAATGCATTTTTTACCATACTGGTTCTAATTAAGAATGAATATGAATGCACAAAATTAAGTTGTGGATAAATCGACCACAAGCCGACTAATTTTTCAACTTCATTATTTTGTATTTGTATTCAGTTTTTCATGATTACGGGTCAGAAAAAGAAAATCGACTGAATACTTGTTTCCTTCTTCTTCTTTACTGGCGTAGACACCGCTTACGCGATTATAGCCGAGTCAACAACAGCGCGCCAGTCGTTTCTTTTCTTCGCTACGTGGCGCCAATTGGATATTCCAAGCCAAGCCAGGTCCTTCCAAAGGAGTGGAGGTCTTCCTCTTCCTCTGCTTCCCGCGGCGGGTACTGCGTCGAATATTTTCAGAGCTGGAGTGTTTTCATCCATTCGGACAACATGACCTAGCCAGCGTAGCCGCTGTCTTTTAATTCGCTGAACTATGTCAATGTCGTCGTATATCTCGTACAACTCATTGTACCATCGAATGCGATATTCGCCGTGGCCAATGCGCAAAGGACCATTAATCTTTCTCAGAACCTTTCTTCCGAAAACTCGTAACGTCGACTCATCGGTTGTTGTCATCGTCCAAGCCTCTGCACCATATAGCAGGACGGGAATTATGAGCGACTTATAGAGTTTGGCTTTTGTTCGTCGAGATGGGACTTTACGTTTCAATTGCCTACTCAGTTCGAAGTAGCACCTGTTGGCAAGAGTAATCCTGCGTTGGATTTCCAGGCTGACGTTGTTGATGTTGTTAATACTAGTTCCTAAATAGACGAAATTATCTACAACTTCAAAGTTATGACTGTCAACAGTGACGTGGGAGCCAAGTCGCGAGTGCGACGACCATTTGTTTTGCTTCCTTGTCCAGTCTGGAGAAGGCAGAACTAACGGCGCGGGTGTTGAGGCCGATGATATCAATATCATCGGCATACGCCAGCACCTGTACACTCTTATAAAAGATTTTACCTGCTCGATTAAGTTCTGCAGCTCGAATAATTTTCTCCAGCAGCAGATTGAAGAAGTCGCACGATAGGGAGTCGCCTTGTCTGAAACCTTGTTCGGTATCGAACGGCTCGGGGAGGTCCTTCCCGATCCTGACGGAGTTTTTTGTGCTGCTCAACGTCAGTTTACACAGCCGTATTAGTTTTGCGGAGATACCAAATTCAGACATCGCGGCATAAAGGCAGCTCTTTTTCGTGCTGTCGAAAGCAGCTTTGAAATCGATGAAGAGGTGGTGTGTGTCGATTCTCCTTTCGTGGGTCTTTTCCAAGATTTGGCGCATGGTGAATATCTGGTCGGTTGTTGATTTTCCAGGTCTAAAGCCACACTTATAAGGTCCAGTCAGTTTGTTGACGGTGGGCTTTGATCTTTCACACAATACGCTCGACAGAACCTTATATGCGATGTTGAGGCTAATCCCACGGTAGTTGGCGCATATTGTGGGGTCTCCTTTTTTATGGATTGGGCATAGCACACTTAAATTCCAATCGTTGGATATACTTTCGTCCGACCATATTTTGCAAAGAAGCTGATGCATGCACCTTATCAGCTCTTCGCCGCCGTGTTTGAATAGCTCGGCCGGCAATCCATCGGCCCCTGCCGCTTTGTTGTTTTTCAGGCGGGCAATTGCTATTCGAACTTCTTCATGGTCGGGCAATGAAACGTCTGCTCCATCGTCATCGATTGGGGTATCGGGTTCGCCTTCTCCTGGTGTCGTGTGTTCACTGCCATTCAGCAGGCTGGAAAAGTGTTCCCTCCATAATTTAAGTATGCTCTGGGCATCGGTGGCTAGATCACCTTTGGGGGGTTCTACAAGAATAAGCCGTCTCATCTTTTCGTAGAATTTTCGAGCATTACCCATGTCGGCCAGCTTATCAAGCTCTTCGTACTCACGCATTTCAGCCTCTTTCTTTTTCTGTCTACAAATGCGTCTCGCTTCCCTTTTCAACTCTCGGTATCTATCCCATCCCGCACGTGTTGTGGTCGATCGTAACGTTGCGAGGTAGGCAGCCTGTTTTCTCTCCGCTGCAACACGGCACTCCTTGTCGTACCAGCTGTTCTTTTACACTTTCCGGAAACCAATGGTTTCGGTTACAGCTGTACGTAAGGAGTTTGAAATGCCGTCCCACAGTTCCCTTATACTGAGTTGTTGACGAGTGCTCTCAGAGAGCAGGAGCGCAAGCCGAGTAGAAAATCGTTCGGCTGTATGTTGTTATTGCAGCTTCTCGACGTCGAACCTTCCTTGTGTTTGTTGGCGTGCGCTTTTTGCTGCACAGAGGCGAGTGCGAATCTTGTCTGCAACAAGATAGTGGTACGAGTCGATTTTGGGATCTCGGAGCGTACGCACGTCTAGAACACTGGAGACGTGTCTTCCATCTATCACAACATGATCGATCTGATTGGTAGTTTTTCGATCGAGAGACAGCCAGGTAGCTTGATGTGTTTTCTTGTGTTGGAATCTAGTACTGCAGATAACCATATTTCGGGCCCGGATGTTTCGTCGGGAAGGCTGAATTTTCCGACCGTAGTGCCAAAGATACCTTCTTTGCCCACCCTGGCGTTAAATCGCCAAGCACGATTTTGACATCGTGGCGGGGGCAGCTCTCATAAGTGTACTCCAAGCACTCATAGAAGACATCTTTGGTAACATCGTCCTTCTCTTCCGTCGGGGCGTGAGCACAAATCAGCGATATGTTGAATAACCTCTCTTTGATGCGGATTGTGGCTAGATGTTCATTCATAAGCATGAATGATAGTACTCGGCGACGGAGTCTCTCTCCCACCACGAATCCCACACCAAACTTGCGCTCCTTTATATGGCCACTGTAGTAAGTCTCTGCCCTTGTCCCGTCCATCGCATTTCTTGGACGGCGGTGATGTCAGCCTTTATTTTCACGAGGGCATCAACCAGCTGGGCAGCGGCACCTTCCCAATTAAGGGACCAGACATTCCAGGTACATGCCCTCAAATCATAGTCCTTATTTCGTTTGCCATGGTCGTCAGCAAAAGGGTGGTCTCTCATCCGAGGCTGTTGGTAATTTTTCATTGGTACTGTTTTCTACGTGGCGGGTCCCAAACCCAGCGCACAACCCTGCGGAGGGGATGTTTCGCCTTCTCATTTTAGCTCGCCTTCAAACGGATGTCCTTAGGCTACCCAGAGGATACTTGGTCAAAGATCGGAAGTCGTGAGCTGCTTGAGTCACATGTAATAAAATCGTTTGTGGCCACTCCCAAGTGAATGTCGATCAGAGAACTTTCCTCACTTGCGTGAACTTGAATACTTGTTTCCATGTCATGAAAAATTCAATAACTTTCGTTAATTCTGGAATTGAATTTTCCTGAAGCTTCTTAAGTCACGAATATAAAAAAGAACACTTCCAGGCTGTGGTTAGTCAATTGTTGTCAACGAGCCCGAACAGGTCTTCCAGTGTGATTTGCAGGTATGCCCCCTGCGGAGCGGTAGTGATATATTCCGTTTTTGAATAAAAAGTTGACAGTGAAATTTCGAGTTTTCTCGAAGAATCAAAGAGAGATTGAAGAGATTATGGGACACGCTGATCATAAAATCTTGCCTCCAGAAATTGCAGCTACAGTAAGCGATACGAAAAATATCGACGATACTAAACGATGGAAGTGCGTTTCTGTCTCACGAAACAGCTGGCCACATTGAATTTTCTTGGGCGTACAATGAAGATAATCCGAATGTCTCAACCGATTGCGTCGCGACCGAGGAACATTCTTCTGGTTTTGAATCTAATTCAAGTTCGCGTGTCACATCCAAACGTAACAGGAATCAAGGCAATCTGTTTAAACAAAAATGAACTCAGGCAAAAAAATATTTAATACTCCTTCTGGTCTGGTTTCTGGTGAACAAGGAGATTGACATAATCAACAAACTATACAGCAAATATGGTATGTATTGCAATTTGGCCGCAATTGTGAACACTTGGGAAATTCTTTGTGATCTCGTCAAATATGAAAAGGGAATACCGCGCACCACCGAAAGATGTATGACACAACAATATCATTGGATCAACTACTAATGGGAATACCGTCGATTTCGACTTCGAAGACCAAATTCAAAATCCAAAGATTCCGCTCTGAAGATTGCTCGTAAAGACAAAGTTAGAAATGACATTGCCAAATTAGAGAAGCCTCGTCGTTTTAAAAATCGTCGCAAACATTGGTCATATAAATGCACTAAATGTGATGTAGCCCTATAATGAAACACAAAAATCAATTCCACAAATTGAACTTTCAAGAAAATTTTATCAAAATTCATCGAGTGATAAACACTAATAATGCAAAAATGTCTTGAGGTACTATGCCGGTCTCTTTCGACCAATTCACGATTTTATCGCAGTTTTCGACGACAGGCCTTCCGGAGCGTGACGCATTTTCGACCACCTCTACACCAGAACGAAAACGTTGAAACCATCGTTGTGCGGTGAAAATGGAAACTGTATCGGGTCCATAAACTGCACAAATTTTATTGGCGGCTTGAGATGCATTTTTGCCTTTATCGTAGTAGTACTGTAAAATATGCGGTATTTTCTCTTTATTTTGCTCCATGTTTGCGAAGCTATAACTCACGAACGACTTAAAAGAAACGACAATCAATCAAACACGAGTTAGCGCGTGAAATGAGCTTTCCAAAAAGGTATAGCATGACCCGATGCGACGAATAAAACTAGAACTACGCGCTTTCAGCGCCAACTAGCGAAAATACCTCAAGACTATTTTGACAACCTATAAAACACTTTTTTACTTTAGTAAGTATCGTTTTTGGATGATGGTCAATTTATCGACCACATACCCGTGGCTAAACTGCTCAATGAAAAATTCTCTTAAAGCATCGAGCTATTTTCATTATAAACAGAATATAAAATTTAAAAATCAATGCAGTGGATCTAGATGCCGCTGGAAATGGGTAATTAGCGCATTCCAATATGCTGGCGAATTCCCAGGCAAAATGTTTTATTTTTTTTTTGTGCTTAGTTCCCTTCGGTTATATAGGGTTAGTTAGCGGTTAATAAAATTAAGACATATGTACGTGTAAGTATGAGAGGATGCCAAAAGCAACGCTACTTGGCTCTCAAAAAAAGGAATGTATGTGCGTAATACAATATAATAGGGGTATTCAGACCGAACTTGTTAATCCGGTTGTTCGTCAGTTGATACTTCCTTAAAACACTTATCTGTGAACATACTTTTTCCTGTACACCAGTAGGTGTAAAATTTGCTTCTAAACAGCTGATTCATTTATATTAAATACTTACTTTTGAAAAATTTGTCAGAAACTAATTTGTAGTAGACAGCAAATGTATTTTTCTGCAATGAATTAAGTTAACTTTTGAGGCAACAACGCAAACAAAACAGCTTAGTGATGTTATCAAGTAACGAAAAAACTATCATGCTTGCCAGTCGGGTACTTCGTTACTCGGTAAAACGATAATCTGTTAATTTTACAAAAACAAAACTCACTTAAAAAACTACCGAGCAATGACTAACGAATTCACAAAGCTGGTCTGAATACTCCTAATGTAATGTGCAAAGCAGAATATGGCAATAACAAATTTTGCAAATACTTTGTGATTAATACCGGTTAAGCAAAATATTAGGTTGTCAAAAAAGTCTTGCTAGTTTTATTCGTCGTATCGGGTCATGCTATACCTTTTTGGAAAGCTCATTTCATGCGCTAACTTGTGTTTGATTGATTGTCGTTTCTTTCAAGTCGTTCGTGAGTTATAGCGTCGCAAACATGGAGCAAAATAAAGAGAAAATACGGCATATTTTACAGTACTACTACGATAAAGGCAAAAATGCTTCTCAAGCCGCCAATAAAATTTGTGCATTTTATGGACCCGATACAGTTTCCATTTCCACCGCACAACGATGGTTTCAACGTTTTCGTTCTGGTGTAGAGGTGGTCGAAAATGCGCCACGCTCCGGAAGGCCTGTCGTCGAAAATTGCGATAAAATCGCTGAATTGGTCGAAAGAGACCGGCATAGTAGCAGCCGTAGCATCGGTCAAGAGCTGGGCATGAGTCATCAAAAATTCATTTCAATTTCGATAAAAAAAAAATTCAATAAAAATACCGCAAAAGTGGTAATACAAAAGTGGTTGATTGGGTGGATAAATATTAATCCTGACGATCCGAAGTATGATTGATTGGGTTGGTGAATTTGTGCAAATCCTGAGGATGGTGGTTAACTGGGTGGGTTTTATTTTATGAAGCACTCGATCCGGTGCGAAGGAACAAAATGTTGAGGTACTTGTCGAAGCGTTTCACGGTGTGCCAAATAAAATAAAATTATTAGGTTTCAATAATAATTCAAATTTTTATATTTGGGTAAGTGTATTATATAATATGAGTGTGTTTGTAAAGGCATGTACAATTTTATATTTATGTATTCTTTTATACAATGAAATTCAAATTTAGGGTTTTTTTATATAAATATAAGTATAATTTTAAATATAACCAGATATGGTTAATCATTCCCGCGTTGTTATGCTGATGCTGCTACTGTTCTTGTTGTAACTGCTGATGCGCTTGCTACAATATATATTTTTGCGCCTACTTTGTTCGTCCGCGTTGACAGATTTTTCTCTATGCTGGGTTCACGTTATTTGGTGCTGTAGTTATTTATTTTGTATTGTCTTCTAATTCGTATTTAGACGAGTTAGGAAGATAATGCAGGGATATGTTTATTTGGTATGAACAATTTGTTTTAAGAGAAACAACTAAGAAAGGGCTAAGTTCGGGTGCAACCGAACATTTTATACTATTGCAACTTGTAAAAATTAAAGCCTTAGGGTGCGAACAGAGTGGCTGCTTGTTGCCGAGCCGAGCCGGCTGACGCTTATTGCGAGAACCAATGCGAGAAAACTGGTACTATACAAATTAGTACAAATAAGCGCGAACAGGTCATAGTGGGCGCCGAGCTGGTCAGAGCGCAAAGCTGATTGAATGCGAGAAAACAGTTCCAAAGCGTATTCTAGCGCCGAAAACATTGTTTATTCTGCGAAAAGCTAGTTTTGGACATAAAATTCTTTGGAAAAAGTGAAATCAAAAATTATATGCTGTCATTCATCATTTAATGGCATTCTTGTGTAATGTAATTTATTCATCTTTAAATTCCTCTTAATTAATTTATATTATTTATTTTTAATTTTTTTGTTTAATTTTTCTTTTTATTTATAAAAAAATGTATTCATGAATTTAATACAATAAATACAAATATATAAAACAAAAAAATTCTTACCTGAGAGTTACTATCAAGCGTTCAAATGGACATATTGGTACTTTAATAAAATTACTCCACTTCTTTTTTAATTTATCACCAATCTTTTCGAGAATATAGTCGAAAGTTTCAATACTCATTCGAGTATATTTTTTAAACTTGGCAGGATATTTTCTTAAATCACTATATAAGTGATGAAATTCTCCAAATTCACTTCGTTTATCATTTATTGGATGTTTTCCAAATGATTTTTTATTGATAAAATACTTTAAAACAGTAGCCGAAGCTAAATACTCATCATCTGACGAATCCATATCTTTTTACTTAATTTCACAAATACGAATGAACAACAAACAAATGCATACAAACATACATAAAACACAAATAATAGATAAAATATCAGCGCTGATTCTCGCATTCACTATGCACACTCAAACTTGTTTCTCGCATGAACAAGTTCTCGGAATAAGCGTCAGCCGGCTCGGCTCGGCAACAAGCGGCCACTCTGTTCGCACCCTTAAGATGCAAAGAGGCAACCAGAGGATCCGAATCTAAGAAGTTTTATAAATACATACATATACTCTATATACCTCATACACTGCCCCACCAATCCGGCAAAAGATTTGTTAGCAAAACGAAAGTCATTATATGTAGTATATGAGAGTTGGGTAAGTATCGACCCGATATTATCCATTAACTATTATCATTAACATACCTCACATACAATCACCAAACATATAGAGCAAAGTCAGCCGGATTTTCGAAAATCCTGGTTATGGCTATAAGGGGTATAGGACAAGTTTTCGCTCAAATCTATCCATTTTTGCCTCTAAGATACACTGTTATTATGAAAACACGCTCTCTTAATTTCATTGAGATAACTCAAATATTGGCTGATATATCCAGCATAAAGTCACCTGGAAGTTTGAAAATCTTTATATTAGGCATATGGGGGCTCAGGGAAGTATTGGGCAGATTCGACCAATTTTTGGCATACGGACATACCATTGTCACAGAAACATTATCCATTAATTTGGTTATGTATTTCACACATTGATCAAAAATAAACAATAGATACTTAGGTCCACATATTTAGTACCTAGGGTCTTGAATAGCTGTGGTTGGATATGAAGAATTTTTGGTCAACAGATGACCTACATGAAGGGAATTATTATTGCATAATTTTGTTTCGTTATATTATTTAATTCTTACCACTGTGATCAAAGGGAAAGGTGAAGTTGGTAGTACTGTTAGTGACATCTATACTAAACTTCAAGTCAAAATACTCATTAGTATTTGAGATATGTGTCGTTTTGTAAGGCTCTAAAAGTGAATTCTTCGATTTTCACTATGTCTGAATTTATTGAATAAACATAAAGAAAAAATCAAACAGAATTTTAAACTGTATTATGTGAGAAGAAGGCGTGGTTGTTGTCCGATTTAGCCTATTTTTACACGTAATATATGAATGTTAGATAAATGAAACGTTCTAAATTTTGTCGAAATCGGTTGGTCGGGTCCCGAGGTATGGGATTTCACCCAAGAGTGGGCGGTGCCACGCCCATTGTTCTATTTTCGCACCAGCTCTCTTAAAGCCTTCTCATACCATCTCAATGATAAAATTTAATGCCTCTTACATAATTTCTTATGGATTTATTGCGCTTTTAGTAGTTTTTAACAGTACCGTTATATGGGGAATGAGCGGGGTTATTTTCCAATTTCATCCATTTTCACATTGTCCATAAGAGTTCTTATAATATTCGAGCATATCAAATTTACTTGTTGTAGCTTACGTGGTTTAGGAGATATGTACAATTAATTTTTTAGAAGGCGGGACCACGCACACTTTTTTGAAATTTTTTTACCCACATTTGTCCATGGCTACTGGAATCCTCTGTACCAAATTTCAGCTTTATATCTTAATTTAGTCCTTAGGTATGGCAATATATATTTGGCATTGCTTGATATAACTTTATAGATTCTAGTAGATTTACTTCCTTCCAAAAGTTGGTAAGAACCGTTGCTTAGATCTTGCGCTTTCGACCATTGACTTCGTCACACACAGCCAAATCAATGTTATGGTTTAACTGCCCAAGAGGAAGACAATGCTAAACGCCTTTTATGCCACATAGTACAACGTGAAGTGTATGCAACAGAGTTCGAGTCCATTGAAACTAGTCACGTCATTGCCCATGACAGTACACTGTTACAACTCCCACCATATATATACGAAGAAGGTGTTCTTCGAGTACAGGGACGCATCGACGCTGCCAGCTGGCTTCCAATCAGTACACGACGTTCTATTATTCTTTCGATTTAATATGCTTTTACAAAACTATTGGTTTCACATCACCATAGCGCCATGTGCTACCAGAACATAGAAGCTACTATTGGTGACATTCGCCGCAGTTATTGGGTGCCACGTCTAAGATCTGTGTTGCGCAACGTATTTGCCAGTTGCAATATATGCCGTTCGAATAAAGTCACTCCGTCAGCGCCTTGGATGGGACCGCTTTCTACGGACAGACTTACTCCTTACGTACGGGAAATACTTGTATAAAACGCAAGCAGTGGCGCATCGCTCGTCATCGGGATCGTTTTTGAAAAATATGGATTACTGAACATCTACCTACATTGACTCGCCGTGTGAAATGGTGTCACGAACGAAGCCACTGATAGAGGGAGACTTGGTGTTTATGTGCGATCCTAACCTTCCACGACGAGAATGGTGCCGCGGTAGAGTGGAAAAAATATACCCTGGGACTGATGGCTACGACGTTGCAGACGTACGAACTTCCACAGGAGTTGAACAACGAGCAGTCTCAAAACTAGACGTTGTAGACATTGATGGTGTGATGGTGGTGAATCAGGTTGATTCACGGGAGTGGGGATTTTGGCAACCCTTCCCGATATATATATACATATATAGGATAAATGTACGGCCAACCGACCAATATGTAGAAAACGTAGATGACTCACTAAGTCGGATTTGCTGGAAACGAACTTTCAGTCCGCACGGTTGCATTTATTCGTCCTACAACTCGGCCATTCTGGTTTTCTCATCCAACGGACGAATCGTGCTACCTTCGATTACATACCCCAAAAATTTACCTTATGCTTAAAAAAATTACACTTTTTCTACTTAATTTGTAGTAGAGCATCTGCTGCTATTGTAAGAACTTTCTTTAGTTTTATTAACCCCCTCTTACTCGTCTATAGATGGAATAATTAAATCATCCACGTAAGTGACCACACTTCCCTTATCTTTTAGGTCTTTAAGAATCGAGTGGATAAATCTACAGAATACTGCTGGTGAATGTGAGATACCAAACAGCACAAATTTAAATTCAAATTGACCTTTCATTGTTACAAACGATGTACATATATTTTCTAGAACTTTCCTCGACAGGAACATGCAAAAATCCGGTAGCCAAATCTAATGTGGTAAAAACTTTATGTCCATGCGATAATCGCAACATAACCGTTTTGATTTATCTTTTTTAGACACAAGCACAATCGGCGACGTGTAATCGGATACACTTCCTCCTTCCCTAGAAACCTATAGCTCTCCGCGCTAACTATTAATTCGACTTGACCCAAAATTGAACGTCCTAATAATGCCGGATATTAAAAATCCCTATTGTTGACAATATGAAACATAATATTTATCTCAATATCATCTACTTTAGATCTGGTTTCGAAACTACCTAATGTGACCACTTCTGAGTTACCGATTCCGCCCAGCACTCGTTTATCTTTGTTTGGCTTAACTCTAAGATTAAGTTTTTCGATACAGTCGATACCCTTATCGAACACAATCGACTGCCTGTATCAACCAACGAAGGAAAAATTACGTACCTTTACCTTAGCCCAAAATCTGCCTCTGAAGGTTTGAACATTACTGCGGTAGTTGTATTCAAATTATCTCTTTCACCTTTCGTTTGAATTGTCGGACATTCGTTGCGTTTGTGGCCGACTTTGTTGCACTTGTAACATCTGGTTAGTGCAATTCTTTGCTATATGCGAAGTTTCGCCACAATTGAAACTTGCGCGGTTTAGAATTGAACGTTGAGTATTTTCCTTCATATTTTCCTTGATACTGAATATGTTTTCAACTTCCACCTTTAATTTAAATTTAATTTACTCATACATTTTTATTTGCTGTTTAAATTCCCTTATACTCCCTGCTTGGTATTAAACCGGTTTGTTCTATTTTGAATCGAGAATCCCTAGTATGAAATATTCTATTACGCTAGCTTCCTCCAGTTTTACCCGCTTCCCCATTTTCATTAAGGCATATAAAAATTCAAAAGCCTATCAGCTCAGCTGATGAAAATGATATTTCGATATTTCATTAATTAAAGCTTGGTTTAAAGATATTCAATCACGAATACCGGTTCGCCTTCGAATAAATGCCCTAGTTGTTCCTCTGAGAAGCTGTTTTGCATAAATAAATTTATGGACTACTATACTCGTATGTGCATTTTCTTCAAAAAATTCTGCGCATTGATTTACTTCCTGCCCGCCTGTACCGTTAAATGGCGCCAAACTTTCCTCAATTTCTCTAAATGTAAAATGAGAAACCGTGGGTGGCACCGGACCCTTACCCAACACACTTTCACATAGCGGCTTCTCTGATTCGACCTCACTCTCGCTTTCATCGTCATCGTTAAGAAGACCGTAGTGTGTCAGAAGTCTATCTCGTAATTACGTCTTGCGTCCATATGTCGGTAGCCCTGCCTCTTTTAACATTGTCAATGTCATGTTGAATATAGTCTGAGCCTCCATTTTGAGTACTTTTTTACAATTATGCAATACTCTGAATGGTATAAGTATATATAATCTTATATGATAATGTTAATTTAATAAGACTTAATATTATAAAAGTAACGTGTAATCCTCGTTTTACCACTGTGCTGCTGACGATTAACATACGCTGCCGTCGCCAACACACTTTTCACCGCTTCACGCCGACTCTGCTACTGCAACCCGTTCATTGCCAATTTGATAGTAACGCGTTACGCTCGCTTACGCTTATGTACTTGTGTTGCCGTATACACTGTTTCTGCTGCGCTATTGCGGCACAACTGTTGCACTACCCGCTGTTTCTAATGCTCTGAGAGAAGTTGCTCTAGCTCCTATCTTTAATCTTTATAACGGGGGAATAGAAAGGAAATTGGCCACGCGTTCTCATTCCCGTTTCCACAAAAAGAGCAATTAAACCCATCGTCATGACCATAATTGTGTAAATATTCTCTGAAGCAGCCATGCCCAGTCAGGAACTGCGTCAAGTAATTGTCAGTTTCTCCGTGATTTCTCTCTATCCATACCTGCACGTTTCTGATCAACGTGTGTGTCCACCTACCTTTTGTTTTTTCGTCCCATCGTTTCTGCCACTGCTGCTTGTTACACTTGTATACGTTCGTTGCCGTCGCACTTGCATTATCCCTGTTTCTGCTGCGGTATTGCGACGCAACCGTTTCGCTGGATATGTTGTTTGCCGACACGAACCAACTCCAATTTGTTTGTTGTAATAAAAATGAACTTCAACTGTACTTCCAGCTTATGTATCTTATGGACCTCCAAAAACAGCCCTCCAACACTTAGATTTGTCTCGCTGCTCCACAGTACTGTCTACCAGAGTATCGATCTAGTGCTAAATGCTGCTGCCTGCTAGTTTGCTTTTGCAGTGTACTATAACTGCCTGTAGAATTGGTTGAGTGGAGCTCCCAATTTGTAAGATAAACGTACGGCCAACCGGCCAATATGTATAAAACGTAGGTGGCTCACTAAGTCCAATTTGTGGAGACGAATAATCAACTGATGTGCAGAAATAAAAGACTGGATCAACTTCACTTTTACAATAGAAATTGTGCTTTATTACACTTTATCGGTTGCCGTCTGCTATTCACGTGGAGTCCGTTTTTGGTTTTATTCCGTTCGAGTTCCTTTTTCGTTCAGTCAGTGTTGTCATGTATCAAAAACGTTCAATCGCACGGTCACATTTCTTCGTCCTACATATATCTTGTTCTTAATAAGCGTAGACACCGCTTACGCGATTATAGCCGAGTCAACAACAGCGCGCCAGTCGTTTCTTCTCTTCGCTACGTTGCGCCAATTGGATATTCCAAACGCAGCCAGGTCCTTCTCCACTTGGTCCTTCCAACGGAGTGGAAGTCTTCCTCTTCCTTTGCTTCCCGCGGCGGGTACTGCGTCGAATATTTTCAGAGCTGGAGTATTATAGTCCATGCGGACAACATGACCTAGCCAGCGTAGCCGCTGTCTTTTAATTCGCTGAACTATGTCAATGTCGTCGTATATCTCGTTCGTATCGTTCCATCGAATGCGATATTCGCCGTGGCCAACGCGCAAAGGGCTGTAAATCTTTCGCAGAACTTTTCACTCGAAAACTCGCAACGTCAACAGAGAGAATAGAGTTTGGTTTTTGTTCGTCGAGAGAGGATTTCACTTCTCAATTGCCTAACTTGCATGAAAATAAAAGCTGCAAATTTAAATTGACTTTTAAATAAAAACTCCCAGCTAAGCCTAGACAGCAAAGTGCCTTTATATAATGCGGTCATAAAATCGATTTGGATGTATAGCATTGAACTGTGGGGTATGACCTGTGCAACTATTATAATATTGATATAATCCAAAGGTTGCAATCAAAAATATTTAGAACAACATGACTCGCCCAAACAATTTCAATATTCTAGAAAAATATGCCAGTATACTAAGCACATTATAAAAGATTATACATATTAGGGTGTGTCATTCTGAGGCAACCTTTTTTTCAACTAAAAAATAGGCTATAAACTTTCGAAAATGTGAAAAAAAAAGTCACTCAAAAGATGAACTCTTAATATTAATATTAAGAGGTGCTTGTTTTATATTTTCTATTTTCCATTTAAATAACATGGAAAAAAATTATGTTTTTGTGGTGGATATTGTGCGGAGGTTATTATATGTGCACGCGATGGCTGCCAATAGGGATTTCAAACTCGATTCCGATTCTACTCGAGAATCGAGTTTTCTCGTAAAATAATCGATTTTTCGGAATCGATCTTCAGTAGTCGAAGTCGATTAAGAATCGATTCTTATATTCCGAAAAATAGATTATTTTACGAGAAAACTCGATTCTCGAGTGGAATGAGTGTGGCACGGCGCGTTGTCGTGATGAAGGATCCAGTTACGAGCGATGCCTGGGCGCACCTTGTTGACTCTTTTTCGCAATCTTTCAAGTACTTGGCAATAGTACACTTGATTCACAGTTTTCTACGGTGGAACGAATTCTTTGTGGACGATTCCATGGCTATCAAAGATGACAATAATCGTCGTTTTCACCTCCGACTTGCTCATGCGAGCTTTTTCAGGGCGGGGGGCGCACGGAGAAAACCATTGTCAGCTTTGGCGTTTGGTTTCCGGGTCTAAGAGCACTATCACCATACACTCTTACAATTTTAGCGTACGTTTCCGAAGCTGCTTTGCCCAATCTGGCGCAAAATGTTATCCCTACGCGTTGCTCTTGATTTCGTTTTTCCATTTTCATGAAAAAGCTAGAGCGATGGTACATACATATATCAATGGAGAGTTAGGGTTTATCACAAGCAAAAAAATCAGTCTCGTTACTTAATTGTCAAACCTCGTAGTGTTGGAAAGGTGAGATCTAAAGCTTAAT